>NC_047104.1:131549234-131799091 GCF_902500255.1 Thalassophryne amazonica
TTCGGCTGCTCCCTTGTTTGCACTCGGGGTCGCCACAGCAAATCCAAGGTGGGTCTGCATGTTGAATTGGCACAGATTTTACGCCGGATGCCCTTCCTGATGCAACTCCACATTACATGGAGAAATGTGGCGGGGGTGGGATTTGAACCCGGAACCTTCTGCACTGAAACCAAGCACACTAACCACTTGGCCACCACCCCTGCATAAGTCTTTGCAATACCCGATGGCCATATTTTGGTGAAGATAGCATTTTTCAGCTTTCATAAACAACTGATTCTCAAATAAACACTGTATAACATTTCTGACATGAATAATATACTCTGAATGTTTCCTGGGAAAAATGAACATATCATCTAAAAAAACAATCACAAAAAAATTGTATCATGTTATGAAGAACATCATTAACAAGACATTGGAAGACTGCTGGGGCATTGGACAGGCTAAAAGGCATTACTAAATGCATTACTCATAATGCCCAGTCAAGTATTCTCCCTATTGAGGTTTCAAATCCCGCAAAATCTCGCAAAACTTGAGAGAGGTTGCCGTTCTGCGAGATGTCAGTAACATTGAGAACTACACTTGTATGCTCTGATCGGGCTGAACTTTAACCGCTGCACACGGACAGCAGCATTAATATCACAACATAAAACTCTTTGTATATTGTGCCTAAAACTCTTGTGAATATATTATCTGGGTTTATAAACATTATTATTGTGTTTGTTTTATGTAAACATGTGAGAAGCTCAGGTTGTTTCTTTGTTATTTTCAATGGGAGTTGCTGTGAGCCGCGATCGCTTCCTGTTCATGTTGTTCTGGGGGAAAGTGATGTTTTCTCTTTAACGTACTGCTTATTGTCCTTTACAGCACTGTTTGTCCTGTTTGTTCCAGAGTAATATATATAAGATGTCTGAAATTCGGTTTGCATTTATTAAATTCCATGCAGATTAAACGTAGCAGACACGGATTATTTGGAATATTTGTTTTAGCAAGTTTTCAGGGTCTCATGCAGCAGTCTCTTATTAACGTGATGAAAAGCATAAAAAAAATTACATTTTGGTTGAATAATGTTCAATTTGCAATTGCCGTCATGTGGATTCTCTATGTTGTTTTGACTGCAGTGACTCTCTGGAGCGCAAGGGATTATAGGATATCTCAATAAGGCGAATTGAAAGACTGAGATTGAGATTCCTTTCTTCCTTTACATAAAAATGAAAGTTTGACACATTCACCTGTCAGTAGTTCAGTGCAAAGAAGCCTGTAAACTTATTGCAATTCACATTTTGTTGTTAAGCAGTCTGATTGCTGTGAGAAAGAAGCTGTTCAACAGCCGTCTCGTCCCTGATCTGATGCTTCTGTATCTTTTTCTGTGCTGCGTGAGTGTGAACGTGCCATGAGGTGGATATGTGGAGTACTTTGTGAGGATGAGGCTCCACACATGCAGCACTCAGTGTGAATGTCCTGCAGACGCACCATTGATTTTTTTTTTTTTCCAGCAGTTAACACTGTCGTGCTCAGTTTGTGATTTTCCTCGACTGCACTGCTGCCAAACCAGGAAGAGATGCAGTAGGTGAGAATGCTCTCAGTGGTGAATTTGCAAAACATGGTCATGTCCAGGATGGAAAGGTCCACTGTCTTCAGCCTATGGAGGGAGTGAAAGCGCTGCTGAGTCCTCTTGGTGACAGCTGTCATGGGCTCTTCTGTCAGATGGATCCCCAGGAACTTGTTTCTGTGAATGAGCCTCTGACGGTCAGTGGGAGATGGTGCACATCACAAGTCCTCCTGAAGTCAGTTACCATCTCCTTGGTCTTATTGATGTTGAGGACAAGTTTGTGTTTTATGCACCAGACCATCAGTTGTTCCACCTCTTTTTTGTAAGCCAACTCGTTGTTGATGATGATGAGGCCGACAGCTGTGGTCTCTTCTGCAAGCTTTATGATGTGGTTGGTGTTCAAACTTGTGGAATAGTCACAAGTCAGCAGCATAAACCGTAACGGGCTCAGTACACCCCACTGTGGTGATCCTGTGCTTATTGTGGTTCTTTAAAGGTTCTGCTACCTAGCCTAACTGTTTGCCGTGTCTCCATCAAAAAGTTCATGATCCAACTGCACATGCCAGGATCCGTGCCCACCAACAACAACTTTACAGTGAGCTGTTGTTGCAATATTGTGTTAAAAGCCAAGCAGAAGTCAGTTAGCAGGATCCTGGCATGTGTCTTTATTTTCCATATGAGTCAGACTGAGGTGGAGCAGGGTGGAGATGGCATCCTCCATAGACCTGTTTGCTTTGTAAGCGAACTAAAACGAGTCCAGATTGGTCAGAAAGCATGACTTTATGTGATTCATGACAAGCTGTTCAAAGCATTTCATGGCTATGGGGGTCAACATTACAGGGCAGTAGTCATTGAAAGAGGCTGGATTTGGTTTCTTGAGCAGAGATATTATGGTGTAGTTTTTGAAAACACATAGGCACTCTGACTTGGCTGAGAGAGATATTGAATATATCTGTACAGACATCCTTCAGCTGTTCTGCACAGTCCTTCAGAAACACAGCCTGGGATGTGATCTGGACCAGCAGCCTTTCAGCAACTCATTTGCATCAAAAGGAGCCAGTTGAGTTGGTTTGGGCACCTGGTGAGGTTGCTTCCTGATCGTCTCCCTCAGGAGGTCTTCTGGGCATGTCCAACTGAGAGGAGGCCATGGGGAAAACCCAGGACATGCTGGAGAGATTATAATTTCCAGCCATATTGGGTACCCCTTGGGATCAAGGACTTGTCCGAGGATAGAGAAGTGTGAACTGAGCTGCTTGCTCTGCTGCCATCATGACAGAGACCTTGATAAGTGGCTGAAAATGAATGAATGAACACCTCTGAAAATGAAGATGCATCAGTCTCTTAACTCCATGGTATAGTGATGCTGATGCAATGTTCAGTGAAGGCAGTCTTCCACTCGTCACCTTCTTTGATTTGTAGCAGTAGTGGTACACATTTTGCAAGTCCAGGGGCCTCCTGTACAAAGCGCGTGTACAGACTAAAATGTGGTGTAGGTCCATCTCCAATATGTTTTTGTTATTATTATTATTTGATTTGTTTCTTAATAGTGAAACTAGTAGTAAATAAGCAGATGTGTTGTCCTTTTATTTATGTATTTTTTAACAAAAAAGAACCCAGGTCTGGTTAGTGAGGAGGAGGAGGGACAGATAATTCCTGCTGTCAATCCCTCCTAGATTACTGCTTCATGGTCTGGATCTTGGGTCCTGACAAAGAGTACAACTGGCACCTGGGAGGTGTAGCTACTGGTAGGAGGTCAAGTGAACAGCAGGACGGGCGGTCTGGAGGTAACCATGTAGCTCTCCTCTCACTACAGACCTCCTTTAAATCCATGTATGCCTTCAGGATGCCCATAGGGGATTTGACCACCAGCTGCTCTAGTACACTCTGTGTAGAACACAATACAAACAGCTCTACATCTATTTGACCAATTAACTATAAACCAGTAGACCATTCAGTGTGTGGGTCATGAACCTGCAACCAAGAATAATCCATTACTAGAGGATTTACAGGTGAACAGATTACATAACATTGTATGAACTTGGAATGATTACCTGGCATGACAAGCTGCAATGGAACAGTCTGGTGAGTGATGAGCACCAGCAGATAGCTATGAGGAACATCCACCTTAAGAAGTTCTCCCAAAGGCACAAGGGGAACTTGGAGTTGAGTTGCAAGGTTCATGTCAATGAAATTTTCATCTGCACTTAAATCAATAAAAACGACTGATGTTGATTTGACCAGAATGTGCAGGGAGAGTTGCTGGAACCAATGGATGAGAGGTGGACTTTTTTGAGATCGGACAGGTCATGTTTCCGTTTCATGACGATGAGCCTATCCTTTTATGAGAAATGGCTGGCAGATCCCTATTAGATGCAGAGACCCCTACTGACGTGTCACTGGGGCTCCCCACAAGACAGACATTGGCCTATCTGCACTGGTTCCTCAAGAGTAGTTGGAGCTGATGCAGGCTTGTTTGCTGCAATGACAGATGGAGCTGGTGCAGACACTAAATTCGGAAATGCCACCATCATCCAGAAGTGGAGCATAGATGAGGCAGTTTCTCTGGTGTAGATGTTGGTTGACTTTGGTGACCAATGCTAACAGACCCACTAGATACAGCACAATGGGTGTTTGAGTGAGGTGAGGTCATCCTTCAACTCGTTTGAGAGGGCTTTGATGATGACATCGCAGAGGACTGATGTGTTCCAGCTACTGTTCACAGCCAAGGGCCACAGCATTATGGCATAATCAACCACTTTTCTGGAGCTTTGGCACGGTGAGGACAAGCTGTGAACTGCCTCTCAGCCAGGTGCTCAACACTCAAACACCCTCTTCATATCCTCTGTGAAGGAGTCAGCTGTTTGGCAGATGGTGTTCTGCCAGTCCCACTCAACCACAGCCCGTTCTCTGGCACAGCCTGTCAGATGCAACCCTGGAGATATGAGTTAGAGGACAAATTTCATTGTATGTATACATGTATGTAGAATGACAAAAAACACCGTTCTTCAAAGCAAACAAACCCCACTGAATCTGATCTACTTGAGGTTTGTAACCTCTGCCAACGAAGTACGTTTGTTTGTTTGTGAACACCCTGGAACCCACAATTTTTCATATGTTATGAAATTTTTACTCAAGATTCATATCGTGATAGGCGAGAAGTGATTCAATTTTGAAGGTCATAGGTCAAAGGTCAAAGTCAGGAAAAAATCTTGGGAAATTGGAAAAATCCCTATCTTTAACACTGAATGAATGTTCAAAAATTCATAACTATCAAAAAAGATCAAATTCTTTTATATTCGTGAGCATTGTAGAGTGGTATCCTGTATCGAATGACAACGTTTGATCCAGATGTGATCCGTATTACAGATTTTGTAGACATTTGAGTTTAATATTGAAAAGCCCATTTGGTGTACATTTTACATTATATCTCAGTTAAAAGTGGCTCAGTCACTCTGATTTTTCTATTATGGATTTACCTTCACCAACAAAATTGGATCAAGGTTCCAGTTTTATGTCTGTCTGTCTTCCAGTTATCAGTCAGATACCAAGTGCCGAAACACAATGATAAACTGTGTATAGCAGAGATAACCAATGTTCTGTGAAAATAATCTGAAAGAAAATTCAGAAACTGAAAAAGTTGAAGAAAAAACAACAAAAAACCCTGACAACACCACAAAAAAACTTAGATTCACGTGCATGAACTAAATACATGCGCCTGACATTTGATCACATCTAATTTTGCTCATGAAAAGCCACTTAACAGGACCTTTTTCCACAGTAACATTTTGTGGAATTGGAAACTAGTGCTGGCGGTCGGAGGCTTGCGCTCTAGTTGTTGTCATCAAGGGAGTTTTTTCTTAACACTTTTGACAATGTGTTTGCTCAAGTGGTGAGTAAGATTAGATTATATACTTACGTGAAGCACCTTGAAAAGAAATCTGTTGTGATTTGGTGCTGTATACACAAACTGAATTTAAATGAGTGGCATATCTAAATATTGTACCTTAGAAATAGCAGAAAAACTGCACTCAGCTTTAAACGAGGAATTTTGTGTCTCTGGTGCAATCGTTTTCCACTGGCCCATGATGGCAACACACCAGCAGTGCACCTGACCTCACCTCATTTTAAGACCAACATACCTGTAGACAAATGCTCACAGGTACTTAAACATTGTAGACATTGGGAGTTAAAATAACAACTGTGTCTGTGGGAAAATGGCAATGACACTTGTGTTGCGCTATGTTTTGATTTTTAATGGGTGTAAGATGTCTTATATCTAATTGGACATATCATTTTTTTTCACAGAATTACATTTTTTTCATCATCAGTGGACATCAAGTCAAACTTGGTAGCTTTTGTTGTGTAATTGCACACCATGGGGTGATGTGGGGGGTGCTTGGGGTGCTTAGCTAACACTAGTTCTCTTGTGCTACCTAACATTAGTTCACTAATGTTGTGTAAGGCATATATGTCTTAGCTATAGAATATTCGTTAGGTAAACTGTGACTTACGCCAAAAGTTAGAAACTAACTAATTAATCTGTAAAATCTAGGTGTATTAAACAAGTTAGACAGCTACTTACATTAGCCTGTTACAACAGTGTTTCCCAATCTTCCCATTTCAAGTACTGCACATTTTCCATTTGTCCCCAGGTCATTCACCGTTTCGTTGGACCATTTCACTTTCATAGACAGGATTTCAGGGTACAGTCAGGGGGTTTGGGGGTGCCCAGTTTGGTGACCTCAGAATTGCATCTCTGCTTTTTGTGGTTCTGTTTGTTTCATCAGACAGTGACCTCTGATGTGTACTGGGCGGGTTTCTAAAGGAACTGGGACGAGGATCAGCACCTTCAAATCTGAGATCATGGTACTGTGTCAGAAAAGGGTGGATTGCCCCCTCTGGGTCAGGGGAGAGTTACTGCCCCAAGAGAAGGAGTTCAGTTATCTTTGGGTCTTGTTCACAAGTGAGGGTAAGATGGAGCGTGAGGTCAATTGTTGGACTGGTGCTGCATCTGACGACCTGAAGATGTTTTACAGGTGAAGAAAGAAATGAGTTAGAATGTGAGGTTCTCAATTTAACAGTCAATTTACACACCTGTCCTCACCCATGTTCTTGAGATATTTGGGTAGTGAATTAAAGAACAAGATTACAGATACAACAGTGGAAATGAGAGTCCCCCAATTGGCATCTATAGGCTTACGCTCAGGGATAGGGAGAGATGCTCAAACATCTGGGAGGGACATCTTCCGTCGAGATGCTGTTCTTTCACATTGAAAGGAGCTGGTTCAGGCATCTAATGACAATGCACCTGGTTGTCTCTCTAGGGTAGTTTTCACATCCAACTGGCCCCAGGGAAGACCCAGGACATGCTTGAAGGAATGTATCTTCCAGCTGCCTTGGGAACGCCTCGGAATCCCCTAGGAGGAGTTACAGGACTTGTCCAAGGATAGGGAAGTGTAGCTGGAACTGTGACCTGTACCTGGATAAGCAGGAGAAAATGAATGAATGAGCATCACTTGCTTTGTGAGGGAATGTCAGCTATAACGCTGTAGTCATGTGATGCATTTTTCTGGGTATGATCCAGCACACAGTGGCTGGAGATGGCCAGATACTCACATTTCACCTGGCTGCGGCACAACGACGCTTACTTTTGAGAATTAAGGATGGATTGGTTGACTGATTGGTTGGTTGTCATCCAAGACCCAGGGTGATTCTGTGGTGTAGTGGAGTCAGCGATGTGTGGCACCAGCACGTGCAGTCAGAAGTATCCTTTTGCTTGCGCTACACACGGAAACATTGACTTAAATCAGCTGCAATGATGGAAATGAGGCAAGCAGACAAGATGTATCACTCAGAAATGGTATGCTCCACTTTCAGAGTGTTTGAAATTCTATTACAAGTTTCTTCCTGGTGTCGCTGACCGAACGGTCCCCCCTAAAAATCGGTCCGCCCTGCCTTCACTGCGCATTCGTTATCATCCGCGGTTGACCGATTATCACCTTGTCTCTGCTTCAAACTTCACTCCAGTTATCATCTTTCTCAGCGACAGATATCTGAAGTTTTTGTACAATAGTCATTTCCACATAAATTCAGCATTATTTCACTATAAAAGATGAGGGGAAGCCATGAGAGAGATGCAGGTACATGAGCTTCTAGCTGATGCGTTCACCACCTGTCGGTTATTTCACATGAGTATTGCCTCGTTTCTGCTTAAAACGGCTTTGTTTCTGCTTGAAACTGTCTTTAGAATGATTTAAGAGGTTTTGCCTTGTCATCTGATGGTTAATAATCCCATTAATCCATTTGATTGCTTTGGGTGTAGAGAGTCAGTCTCAGACGAGCTGCTAAGCTCTGAAATGACTCACGCGCAGTGCAGGCAGGCAGGACCGTTCAGTCTGCGACACCGGCATGACTATGAGAAATATGATATTTACAATTGCAGGTTTAAATAAAAGGATTTATAAATTTTTTAACCCATCAAAATGTATCTTCTACCAGTTTGTGGTGGGGGTGGGGTCAAACCTTAGTTAAGAGCTCAGACCCCCCTCCAGTACCTCCAGGGTGAGGAACCTCAACTACATGTTTAGGCACCTCTCTGTGTTATTCACCAGTTTCCGCTGTTGTTTAATAACTATGTAACTGTATCCCTCAGGCATCTCCTTCCTCTCCCACTGTCACAGGGCTGAAGTGCCATATACATGTCTGGCTGGTTTATCTTGAGGTTTTGGGATAGTTTTTGTGATGTATGAGGCAGTAGCATGCAGGTCATCGCCCGTTTCCTGGAGCGTTTGTGCTCCTGTCTCCTCGAGAAGAATGAATGGGATGCCTTAGTGACGGTGAAGAAACAGCGCGGCCTCTGGTTGAACTCAGAGGACTGTCTCCACCTCAGACTGCCACAGTCCCTTTAAGTAAAGCCACGCATTTGAACTGTTACAGCTCCAACATGCAACCTTCAACTTTCATCGGGACTCACACCAACAGAGTGGAAAGTATTGTTTTGTCTACAGAACTCCCCAGAGACAGCAAAGCTGTTCTCAGGGCTCATAGCTCCATAAACGTCACGACAATGCGTTGGCTTGCTTGTGAACATGTGAAGTCAGTATAAAACCATTCTGTATTGGCAATGCTCACGATGAGCTCTTACCGTGCTTTGAAGCCCACCACAGATGTCTAAGGAAAGAAAACAACGTTAAAAATGATTACTTCTGAGACTGATGTCACTGTAAAAACAACAGCGGTGATTTACGTTTCGCAGTGAAGTGACACCTTGTGGTTATGGTTGGAATAGTTGCTCTTGCCACGTGTGATTACAGTCCATCTCATCACAGGGCGTTTCCATAACTTTCGATGTTTTGTTGTTATTGGACGAGGAAGATACAGAACTATGTAAAAATCACAATTGCTATGAAAGAAAACTGTCATAAAGAAATGTGCTAAAAACAACAAAAACAATCCATTTGAAAAATATGGCATGCATACCTGTCATGATGTTCCTTCTGGCAGATTAAGGAGCCAATATATAGTACAATACACAGTACTACACAGTATAAACAGAACAACACTGTGCCAAAATCTTAGGCACCGTAGGAAAACAATGCAACACTTCTACATGTTAAATAAGTAGCAATAAAGAGTAGTTACTAAATAAATAAGTATTTTCGCATGACCATGTACCTTTAAAAGTTAATTCTTTTGGCAAAACTATCACATGGCTTCAGACGAACACAATGTTGATGATGTTATTCAATGATTTTTTTTTTATCCTGTTGTTTTTGTGGAATCCTGCAGTGAGCTGTAAACCTACACATTGATCAGGTTTTCATTTAATCTGAAAAGATCTGTTATTTTATTTAATACAGCATTTGCTTTAGTGAAATAGATATAATCTCAAACATGTGATTTATATATTTTGACAATTAACATTCAAAAATTTTTAATTTTGTCATTTACCAACATACTACACATAGGGTCAGGAGTTATGGCCAAGCGTACTTGTTTTTAGTGCAAAGCCACTCCTGTCTGTTCTCCATGTGCAGTTGCACCAGTAAGGGCATCTGGCATAAAACCTGTGTCAAATCAACATGTTGCGGGTGGGGGGGCAAGGGAGAAGCTGAATGGATGAAGGGACTTCATCTGACATACCACACATAGTATCTTGCTCATAAACTCAAATTGACCTGATAATAGAGTTTGAATATAGTTCAAGGATGCAGACACAGACTTTGGTGACATGTGATTTATTGCAATGTAAAAAAGCTCAAGGAATGAAGTACAGACAGATGACCCAGACATCAAGCTGCCTATGAAATGGACAGAATGGACTGGAGGAGCACAACAGACCTAATGGACTGATGAACAGACAGAGTGTTATGTTGGGGGGTGAGCAGCCATGTGACAATAAGAAAACCTTTAGATATGGACACACAAGGCAGGAGCCATGAAGTCATCATTGGGTGAGAGACATCTGCCACCAGGTCTGTGGGATCCTCGACTAGAAAAAAAAATTTTACATGAGATGAACTTATGTTTTTTTACAATAATGTTTAGTAGTCCATCGATCCATTTTTTAAACACACTTATTCCACTCAAAGGTCACGTAGGGATTGGAGCCTGAACTGAGCCCCCTGCTGGGATGCCAAGCATTTCTATTGCTGGGTTTCTTGATGCTAATTCTCCAATCATCAAATAGTGGTGAGATTGGCAGTGAAGCAGCTTTAGGTTTGGAACAGTCCAGAGATCAGTGGTATTGGAGCCAAACTCCTCCAGGTGAGCAGAGATGCTGTTCTCCTGGCAGTGCAATCTTTGTTACAATTTGGGATACAGGTATCATCCCTCCAGTCTGGAAGAAAGGATGTGAAACCCCACTCTGGAAAATAACGGGTGATCACATGGATTGCAACAACTGCAGTTGTTGTGTGGGCCGCTGAAGAGGAGGTACTGCTGGCCCACCACCACCAGATGGCGCCCTGCTTGGAGTGCGGGCTTCAAGCACAAGAGGGCACCGGAGCCACTGGGAGTGACAGCTGTCACTCTTCATCAGCACCAGCTGTCACTCCGTCAACTCATCACCATCTCCATAAAGGCCGGACTGCAACTCCACCTCCTCGCCGAGAAATCATCTACCGTACAGGTAACCTTCTCTGCTGTGATTTATTGTATCTAAACATTGTTCTGTGTGCAGCCGTTTTCCTGTGGACTCAGTCTGAAGCTGGATTGGCGGATAGTGGGAGTGCGACGTTTTTCGCCTCTCACTCCTTCCAGGGAAGAGACTGACAGGAGCTGCACGGGTGAAATTGTTTCTGGAGGTGGAGGTTCTCCCTCCTAATTTAACACAGACTGTGGGATTACTGAGTGTGCGTACTCACACTCATCAAACTGTTTCTATTCTCTGCCAGCAGTACCGGGTCTGACTGCTGAAGACAGTGGCCACCTGGGGCGCGAGGCTTGGCGGCTCCGGTGTTCTTCAGATCCGTTGGTGGTGGAAGCTGTGTGGGATCCGGCTCTTCTCTCGCCAGACGTCTTCTCTCTTCGAGCCTGCCCACACGTCACCTTGTGTATGATTGACATTCCGCAATATTGTTATTGTCTGTACTTCGTTGTGCGCTTCACAACATTAAATTGTTACTTTTTGGCTTATCCATTGTCCGTTCATTTAACGCCCCCTGTTGTGGGTCCGTGTCACGACACCTTCCCAACAGCAGTGATATTATAGTGTTCTCTGTGCCAGAAAAAGTGCTTGCAGGGATTAATGGGATTCAGTCTGTTACATGCCTTTCAGTGATTGGGGAAGTCTGGCATCAAACACAATAAGTTAACCATTGACTAGCTCCTTGACCTGCAAGAACTAACTGACAGAAAACATGACAAACAGTAGTGCTTCTTTGCAGCCTGTGCTGTTTTTTGTAAAGTGTTTGATTCAGCTGATCCAGCTGTTCTCTGAGGCATCTTGAGAATTAGCAGGATTTACAATAAGTTGCTGAATATCATATCCAGAATATGCACAGGCGGCAAAAGGACCATCAGCCAGCAGGAGGAGTAAAGGCACATCTGGGATGATAGGTGTCAGCATTAAGCCCTCTGCAGGTTTTGGCCTATGAGTGAAACACCACAGGAGGCTGCCTACATGATGACCATAGAGAAGCATTTACACCTACACCCAGTCAAAGAATGACTGCCAAAAGACCATGTCCTATGAACTCAATTAGCACAGGCAATGTGAGTGAAGTGCAGAGCAAGGACAAAATCTCAAGGTTTTCCCAGTGAATACTGATATTAATTAGGGATATGTTCTAACTCCTGCAATGTTTAATACTTGCATGGCTTGGGTGTTGGGTAGGGTTGTGAACACCTGTGGTTGAGATGCCTTTTTTGGCAGCGGGGGGGCGTTTATGGACCTTGGCGTTGTGTGCAACTCTATGCTCTCTGCAAAACCAGTGGATGCCCTGATTGCAACAGTTGAGAAGCTGAGTGAGGAGTCAGTGTATCTGAGTTTGTGGCTGACCTCGATCAAGACTAAGATCCAGACTTTCAGTGAGTTCCTGTATTTATCCATCAGAAGTGTGTCTGTATGTTGTGAACGTGTTGAACTTGTAGAGACGTCCACTCATTTTGACAAGGATATTCATGTCTCTGGGTTGTTAGCATTTGAGATCAAGAGACATCTGGAAAGTGCTTATGGAGTCGTGAGGTCACTGGACAGAGGGGTTTGGCAATGCCAATACCTTTGCAGAAGAACAAGCATGCAAGTATTTAGTCCTGGTACTTTCAGAATCAGAATCAGAATCAGAATGCCTTTTATTGTCATTATACATTGGTACAACGAGATTAGGGCCATCCAGTTGCAGTGCAATAAAATAGAATAAAAATAGTGCAAAAAAAAGAGATAAAAATAGTGCAAGAATATGTATCAAAAACAAGATATAAAGAAAAATTCAACAATGTAAGGAAAATATATACAACTGACATTAGTGCAAGGTGCGGCCTGATATAAATATATTGCACAGAAATGTATATTGTCCATGGGTGATTAGGTTATTGCACATGGTTAGGATTGCATGAGGAGGATCAGTGCATGCTAGAGTTCAATGTGGTTATGGCTTTGGGGAAGAAACTGTTGTTCAGTCTGTTTGTTTTTGTCCTTGTGAGCCTGTAGCGCCTCCCTGAGGGCATCAGGTCAAACAGGGCAGAGCCAGGGTGAAAGCAGTCTTTGGAGATCGCTTTGGCTCTACTGAGGCAGCGGGAGGTGTAAATGTCCAACAGGGAGGGGACAGGGCGGCCGAGGATCTTCTGTGCTGCCTTAACAACCCTCTGCATTCTCTCCCTGTCAGCAGCGGTGGAGCTGCCAAACCATACTGTGGAATGGTCAGAGGAATGGTCTATTTGAAGAGTTTCAGTCAGGTTTTAGAATTCATCATAGTACAGAAACAGCATTAGTGAAGGTTACAAATGATCTTCTTATGGCCTCAGACAGTGGACTCATCTCTGTGCTTGTTCTGTTAGACCTCAGTGCTGCTTTTGATACTGTTGACCATAAAATTTTATTACAGAGATTAGAGCATGCCATAGGTATCATGAACGGCACGGACGTTCCCTCCAACAGATGTCTCCACTCTTCAAGAGCCTCTTTCACCGCAAGGAGTTCTCAATTGCCGACGTCATAGTTCCGTTCGGCCGGGGTCAACCTGCGGGAGAAATAGGCACACGGGTGAAGGACCTTATTGGTCTCTCTGCTCTGGGATAGCACGGCTCCTATCCCTGAGTCCGAGGCGTCCACTTCAACCACAAACTGGCGACTAGGATCGGGCTGCACCAGAACGGGTGCAGACGAGAAGCGCCGTTTCAACTCCTTGAACGCGGCATCGCACCGATCCGACCAGGTGAAGGGGACTTTTGGAGAGGTCAGGGCTCTCAGGGGGCTAACTACCTGACTGTAGCCCTTAATGAACCTCCTGTAGAAATTCGCAAAGCCGAGGAACTGTTGCAGCTTCCTACGGCTGGTGGGTTGGGGCCAGTCTCTCACCGCCGCAACCTTGGCCGGATCAGGAGCGACGGAGTTGGGGGAGATGATAAACCCCAGGAAGGGCAAAGAAGTGCGGTGAAACTCACACTTCTCGCCCTTAACAAACAGCCGGTTCTCTAACAACCGCTGCAGGACCTGACGTACATGCTGGACATGGGTCTCAGGATCCGGAGAAAAGATGAGAATATCGTCCAGATATACGAAGACGAATTGGTGCAGGAAGTCCCGCAAGACGTCGTTAACCAAGGCTTGGAACGTCACGGGGGCGTTGGTAAGGCCGAACGGCATGACCAGGTACTCAAAGTGACCTAATGGGGTGTTGAATGCCGTCTTCCATTCGTCTCCCTTCCGGATCCAAACCAGGTGATACGCATTTCTAAGATCCAGCTTAGTAAAGATTTTGGCTCCATGCAGGGGGGTGAACACGGAATCTAATAATGGCAACGGGTATCGGTTGCGAACTGTAATCTCATTCAGCCCCCTGTAATCAATACATGGACGAAGTCCGCCATCTTTCTTGCCCACAAAAAAGAAACCTGCCCCCATCGGGGAGGTGGAGTTCCGGATCAGCCCGGCAGCTAATGAGTCCCGGATGTAGGTCTCCATTGATTCGCGCTCAGGTCGTGAGAGGTTGTACAGCCTGCTGGACGGGAACTCAGCGCCTGGAACCAAATCAATGGCACAATCGTACGGACGGTGCGGGGGAAGGGTGAGTGCCAGATCCTTGCTGAAGACGTCAGCAAGATCGTGGTACTCAACCGGCACTGCCGTCAGACTGGGAGGGACTTTGACCTCCTCCTTAGCCTGGGAACCGGGAGGAACCGAGGATCCTAAACACCCCCGATGGCAGGTTTCGCTCCACTGAACCACCACCCCAGACGGCCAATCGATCCGGGGATTGTGCTTTAACATCCATGGGATGCCCAAAATCACGCGGGAGGTAGAAGGAGTTACAAAAAACTCAATCTCCTCCCGGTGGTTTACAGACACCACCAGAGTTACTGGTTGTGTCTTGTGTGTGAGTAAAGGGAGGAGGGTGCCATCTAGTGCCCGCACCTGCAATGGCGAAGGAAGCGCCACCAGAGGGAGCCCTACCTCCTTTGCCCATCTGCTGTCTAGCAGATTCCCTTCTGACCCCGTGTCCACCAGTGCTCGGGCTTGAAGGGTTAAATCCCCGCTCAGGATTGTGACTGGGAGTCGTGTGGCAATTTGTGTGTGTCTCACTTGAATGTCTTGACCCCTCCTTAGCCCAGTCTCTAAGGGCGAGTGTTGACGTTTTGGCCGTTTGGGGCAGTCTCTCTGTGTGTGCTCTGTTGAGCTGCAGAGAAAACACTCTCCACGGATCAGCCTCCCCATTTTGGCCCTGTGCGTTTCCCTAACAACGTCAACAGGGGGAGCTGTTGCCCCACAAAGCGCTGCGGCTGTGGAGCGTGGGGAGGGCGGCCCCTTTTCGAACCCGGAAGGGAGAGGGGCAGCGCGTATCCGGTCACGTCCTTCGCCTCGCTCCCGATGGCGTTCCTCTAACCGATTGTCTAATCGTATAACGAGATCAATAAGCCCGTCCAAATCCCGCGGTTCGTCCTTAGCCACCAGGCGCTCCTTCAGGACCAACGACAGTCCGTTTACGAAGGCGGCACGGAGGGCAGTGCTATTCCAGCCGGACCTCGCAGCCGCGATGCGGAAGTCGACTGCATAAGCAGCTGCGCTCCGGCGCCCCTGTCTCATTGACAGCAGCACGGCTGAAGCGATTTCTCCTCTATTTGGGTGATCGAACACTGTTCTGAATCCCCTCACAAACCCATCATACATCAGAAGGAGCCGTGAATTTTGCTCCCAGAGCGCTGTAGCCCAAGCGCGTGCCTTACCGCGAAGCAGATTAATCACATAAACTATCTTACTAGCATCAGTCGCGTACATGACGGGACGTTGTGCAAAGACGAGCGAACATTGCATAAGAAAGTCCACGCACGTCTCCACACAACCCCCGTACTGCTCCGGAGGGCTTATGTATGCTTCAGGGGAAGGTGGGAGGGGTCGTTGAACGACCTGTGGAACGTCACTGTTGCGCACAGGATCGACAGGAGGGGGTGCCGCAGCAGCGCCCTGAGGGCACGCTTCCACCTGCGCGGCGAGAGCCTCCACCCTGCGGTTAAGGAGGACGTTCTGCTCGGTCATTAGATCCAACCGAGCCATAAAAGCGGTGAGGATTCGCTGCAACTCACCGATCATGCCTCCTGCAGATGCCTGTGCGCCCTGCTCTTCCATTGGCCGTTCAACAGCCGGTTGACGCCCCTCGGGGTCCATGACGTTGGCCAAGATATCCTGTTGTGAAAGTGTAGGAACACGGACCCACAACAGGGGGCGCAAATGAACGGACAATGGAGGAAGTCAAATAACAACACTTTACTGTTGTGAATAAGCACAACAAACACAGCAGATTCCAATAATAGTCAATGGAGTCAATTCACAAAAATGTGTCGTGTGGGCAGGCTCGAAGATAAAAGACGTCTGTCCAAAGCAGAACCGGAACCACACGATTTCCTCCGCCACCGAACCCCGGGAATACTGGAGCCGCCAAGTCCCGAACTCCCAGGTGGCCACTGCCTCCGCTTGTCGGATCTGGTACTGCTGGCGAGGAACAAAAACAGTTAGATGTGGGTGCGTCTGCACCCAGCAACACGTATGGTGGAAAACCACCTCCACCTCTCGTCGGAAAAAGGAAACAGAATATCTGCTGTCCAACACACACAAGCAACAGATATTCACAGTCAGCTGAGAACCTTACCTCCTCGGTAGAGCGATATCTCGGCAAAGAGGTGGAGATGTTGTCTTGCTGATATACCACTGAAGATCAGATGATTGGTGACAGCTGTCGTAGGTGATAAGTGACAGCTGTCACCCCGGCTGCTCCTGTGAGGCGGCAGCGTCCTCTTGTGCCTGGAGCCCGCACTCCAGGCAGGGTGCCCTCTGGTGGTGGTGGGCCAGCAGTACCTCCTCTTCAGCGGCCCACACAACACAAATCTTAGAAACATGGTGTCTAACCAGATCCTTACTCTGGATGGCATTACCCTGACCTCTAGTAATACTGTGAGAAATCTTGGAGTCATTTTTGATCAGGATATGTCATTCAATGCGCATATTAAACAAATATGTAGGACTGCTTTTTTGCATTTACGCAATATCTCTAAAATTAGAAAGGTCTTGTCTCAGAGTGATGCTGAAAAACTAATTCATGCATTTATTTCCTCTAGGCTGGACTATTGTAATTCATTATTATCAGGTTGTCCTAAAAGTTCCCTGAAAAGCCTTCAGTTAATTCAAAATGCTGCAGCTAGAGTACTAACGGGGACTAGAAGGAGAGAGCATATCTCACCCATATTGGCCTCTCTTCATTGGCTTCCTGTTAATTCTAGAATAGAATTTAAAATTCTTCTTCTTACTTATAAGGTTTTGAATAATCAGGTCCCATCTTATCTTAGGGACCTCATAGTACCATATCACCCAATAGAGCGCTTCGCTCTCAGACTGCAAGCTTACTTGTAGTTCCTAGGGTTTGTAAGAGTAGAATGGGAGGCAGAGACTTCAGCTTTCAGGCTCCTCTCCTCTGGAACCAGCTCCCAATTCGGATCAGGGAGACAGACACCCTCTCTACTTTTAAGATTAGGCTTAAAACTATGCTCAGCATGGGGGTGGAGGAGAGGTGGGGGCTGAGTCGCACAGTCTGGGGACGGTTGGAAAGAAAGTCTTTAATCCAGGCACATGTGAGAGGGTGGAAGCCGAGAGTGTCCAGTTTTGTGGTGAGTCTGTCCGGGATTATTGTGTTGAAGGCAGAACTATAATCCACAAAGAACATTCGGACGTAGCTCTGCGGCTGCTCCAGGTGGTTTAGAGCAGAGTGGAGAGCTACGGCAATGGCGTCCTCTGTGGATCTGTTTGCCCTGTATGCAAACTGGTGAGGGTTGAGGTCTGGGGGGAGGTGGTCCTTGATGTGAATGAAAATGAATGAATGAAAACTGTTTATTTCGAACATTTGATACAACAACAATTACAAGATAGATCAGTAAAGACAACAACAAAAAAGTTCCTACTGTGTACCCAACATGTCCGAAAAGGGGTAGGGTGAAGCATCAGCTTATTTAATGTGCTGAAGAACCAGTCTCTCAAAGCACTTCATGATTACCGGAGTGAGGGCCACCGGGCAGTAATCATTCAGGCTGGTGATGGGAGACTTCTTCGGCGCCGGGATTAGTGGAGGTTTTCAGGTTTTCTGTCTTAATGTTTGTGAGACTTGCACTCTGATCATTGACAGAAGGCAACAACTAGAGGTCTTTCATACTGTAGTCTTTTCAGAGAAGCCTTGGGTACCTCTGGAATGACTTTGTGTCAAATAAGCAGGGAGGTGATGATCTAGTGGTTAAAGCATTGGGCTTTAGACCAGAGGATCCTCAGTTCAAATCCCAGCCTGACCAGAAAACACTAAGGACCCTTGGGCAAGGTCCTTAATCCCCTAGTTGCTCCTGGTGTGTAATGGGTGCCTTGCATGGCAGCAGCCTGACATTGGGGTGAATGTGAAGCGCTTTGAGTGTCTGATGCAGATGGACAAGCGCTATATAAATGCAGTGCATTTACCATTTACTTAGTGTAACATGGATGAGTATCACTGACATCATAAGGTAACATCAGCTGTAATATTTTGGCCATGTGGTGCATTTCTCTAGACACAATCCAGCACATAGGTGTCCCAGTGTTGAGGATCCCCACCTGCTGTAGCCAAAGACATCGCTTATCCATAGCAAATAGATTGCTACTGTCAAGAGGTGTGGACGGACCAGTTGCCCATCTGCACAACTCAAGACAGCTCCATAGTGAGGTTGATGTGGCTATGTGTGGGACCAGAGAAGGTTCTTGACATGTTGTATGAAGATAAGCCCAGATATTGTGGCCAAGGTTGAGCAAAACGATAAACGTGGGTGGGGACTAGCCAGCATCTCTGCTCTCATTTTCTTTTCGTCCCATGTCCTCCTGTCCAGACCTCTCTCCACCTGTCACCTGCCCACAGTGATGATATAGTCTATGTAACACTCATGTTAAATTCTAGTGTCCCACCATTTAATACATTTGAAAGTAATGAAATAGTACAGTTAAAAAATGTGAAAAATTTGTATCCAGATAGGGTCCTGACCTCCTCAGGACCCTAAGCAAATTCTCCTGGGGGGCCATCCTACCTAACAACAAACTAGGAGAGTGACGTATAGTTCTGCTTTGTCCTTTAATCAAACTATTGATACCTGCTTTGACATGATGGGGAGGTGAAGGCAGTAGTTTGTGGAACCCTATGTGATTTGCCTAGTACTCGTAATTGTTCATTTGTTAAGGTTATTGTTGATTATAATTGTATGTACTCATGTCTAACGTGGACTGTAATACTTGGTTGTCTGTCTTGGTATTAATTTTTAATACTTTTTATTTCAGTACATTTTGGAGGAGGGGCATTTTGAACATGTGTGAATATTGGGCGGGTACATACAGAGAGAAACAGATAGGAAGACACTAAAAAACATACTCAAAAAAGATCCCATAAAATACCTCATGAACTGACAGCCAGTAAAACCTTACAAGGAACCCTTCACCCCCCAATCAAGGAATGGACACAGAAATCCCAACACACCACAAAAAGAAACCAAGAAGGTATGGTGCATGAGGCCAGAAGGGAGTTCAAGACAGATAGCAGATCATCTCAGAGGCTCCGACAGTCCAGAAACCTCAGGCTGGAACAGGACTGAGACTCCAGGTGGCTGACTGGGAGACCAGCTCAGTACAGAGAGACAGCTGGGAAGTTGGATTCGGTCACAGAGCTCAGCTAGACAGTTAGGAGGCTGAATCAAGAATTAAAGTTCTGGAGGCTGACCAGGAACTTGTGGCAGAGTGAAGACATCTGGAGGTTGGTTGGGCTTCAGTTGACACTTCTGGCTAAGATAGATCGGAGACAACTGGAGACAGGAGCTGGTGAGAACTGTCAGAGAGAGGGACCAACACATTGACAGGAGCAGAAGATGGCCATCTGAAGGATGCCAATGTGACAGAAAGAGACAAAGTCCGTTTGGGAGGATGCTGTCAAGGTGGCATCAAGCAACCACACCTTGCCATGAAAACAGGGACAGGATGTGGCACTGACACCATAAAAGCATGTCCTACATACTCTTTCACTGCATCTGGGTAGAAGGATGACCAGGCACACTGGACGACTACCCTCTTAGTTTTAAAAACCAGAGGAGATGTAGCTCCACTCTCTTAGAAACAAGAACAGGATCAGAAGAGACAGTGACATTCAGTAGCATCAGAATCAGGAAATGGGACAAGGGAGGTGTACATTTTGCCCACTGCCACAGACTCAGAGTCGGGATCAGACTGATGGATTACAGACAGGCAGAAGAAGTCTGTAGCACACAAACCTGGAACAGGATCAAAGGAGACACACATGCACACATCTCCATCACAAGTTCAGTAACAGGATCACACTGACCCAAGGAAACTCACAAACACAAGCTAAAGAGATGTGCTGATCTTCAGCCACCTCAGAGTCAGCAAGAGGAACAAGAGGTCTGCAGTGCTATCACCACGTCCACCTCAGCGAAAGCATGAAGACGACCCCCACTTAGAATCATAGTTAGAGAAGACAGGTGATGGCTCAGACGGCTGCGCTGAGTCTTGGACTAAGCACAGCGGCTCTCAGGTCCTGGTTGTATAGTTATGCTCACTGATGTTGGCTCTGTATTCTGACATCAGCGTGGTGTCGGGTTGAGTTTAGTCTCTGGGTGAGTGAGGACACTCATGTGGGCCACATTCTAACACTGAGATGCATGCAGGACTGTGCTTCAAGGGTCAGGTGAAGGGCAGGATTTTGACTTGGTTGCGTGTGCTGAAGGCAGGCTTCTACTGAGGAGGTCTGGAGGCATTACATGCCCCCATGACAAATCTTACAAATCTGTGACCTTTTTCCTGCATTCTAATGCAATCTGGGAAACTTTTAATAAACTAATTTTATTTTAAACACTCGAAATCTGTTGGGGGGAAGCACCGTGTTTGGTGTTTGTGTGGGTTCCCTCCAGGTGCTTCGGCTTCCTCCCACATCCAAAGACATGCAGGTTAAGTGAAGTGGAAACTTTAAATTGGGGTAGGCTCCACCACCCCTGCCCGGAACCCTAATTGGAGTAAGTGGTTGTAGATGAGTGAGTGAGTGAAATCTGATGATAGTGACTTCAGTCAAATGAGCTGAGCTGTGCACTGCAGTAACTAACTCTGCGTTCCACAGTGTTCATCAATCAGTCTTTGTTGATTGAAGACCTCCAAATGTTAATTACACCTTTGATGAGTGGCACAGGTGGGTGCACTCAGACACTGATTTTCCACAGCTGCTGACAGGTTTGAGGTGAACTAGGCTGATGACACGCCCAGGCTGATAACTGATTCTGTCAGTGACAGGCTGACCAACAATGTTTTCGAAGTAGCAATGTAAGCAGCTGTAGTCAGAATGTCTGCTCGATGTACAGGATCCGTTCTCTGGCCAGACTCATCCAAGAGCCGTTGAATGTTTGTGAGCACACTGTCAACATAGTCCCAGTCCAGTATGTTGCCCTGCTCTGCATCACAACCATGAAAGGTTGTACCTATGGTGGGGTGCAGGCAGTCGTCAGACACAAGCATTTGGATTTGTGTACCCACTACAGGAGCACCCGTTTACTGAAGAGAGTGTCTATGTCAAATATGTCAGGAAAATAAGCCACAATCCAGGAATTGTTCAGTTAAATTGAATTTATGGATACATTGCTGAATCACAACATACGTCATCTCTACACACTACACACTGGCAAGGGTTAAACCTCGACCACCCCATGGACAAGCACAATGGTTTATGGACAAGACTCAAGCAGACCAGACTGAGCAGGGTGACAATCTGCTTTGGACATATTATAATAAAATGGAACAAATGCACAACACAGACCATTCAGTGAGAGAAATATATTATATTATATATTCATATACTTCACTGCTTCAATGACAAGTAGTTGAAAAGACAGTCGGGGATGAAAAGAGTCAAACTGACCACAAATAGTGAGTCACTGATTGTACTGATACCAGATCTATCATTGAACTAGGACAGTACCTAGTTCTCCCCAATATCCCACAAATAAATTTCTAAGTTCACAAGTTCCTATACAGATTCCAAACATCTTGATGCAGAAGAGTCATACTCATGAGTTCATTGGACCCTTGTTATCATTCCCTAATTCTTTCAGTGCCTCACGGATCCTGCTCAGTGTGGTGATAAGTCCATCCATGGTCCATGGTCCCCCTCACTGACTCCTCAAGGTGAGTTGATGAAGCTGGCTGCCTATTCTGCTTCTTCTTTTCAATTAATCTCCAAGCATTAATTAAGAATACTCTTTTTAAAACTAATTTGTAGCAGCATGGAAATGGTTAAGCAATAGCTGGGTTCATTTTGGCCAATTTATTCTGTCAGGATAATGGAGATTTAAACCTAGATGCAGGACCACAGATAGACATATTCACATAAATGTGCACAATGAAGGGAAAGGGTGAAGTGGTAGGGTGAAAGAAGAGTACTGAGATTGGGCCTAATTGTCTTGTCAAAAGACACAGACAGGTGGCATGAGCTGGAATTGAAACTAGGACCACATATTGGTAGCCCAGATAGCTATCCACCAGACTAAGAAAAAATAAACCAGTTTTTGCTAGCTGCCTGGAAAAGCTCCACAGCTCCTTTTCCTCCTTCTCTTCTTGACCATTCATCAAGCTGCACCATCACTCCACGATCTGTGTTGTATCATAAATTACTGGCCCAAGCAAAAGGCCCCACATATGGTGGACCTGCACATCTGGTCACATTAGTTCCCTTTATTCACTTGTGCATCTGTGTCCATATGAAGTAACACCCAGGTTTACAGTAGTCTGCCACAAATATAAATAGGTAGAGACTTTTGTGATGTCATAGACTGGTTCTCAGTTCAGACTCCATGTGAATACAACCAGTAAGTGTGTGAAGATCAGAGAGCTTTCTGGTGCCATAAGGCAGCAGCGGTAGTGAGAGAATCCAAGCAAAGTCTGGCTCACAACACCTGGATTTAGCTCAATATTAGGGCCCCGTCACACTCAATACAAATGAGTGTGAGCTGAATCAGCCAGAATGGGGGGGAAAAGCCAAACTTCAAGGCACAGTTAGGAGGGGCAGACATTCGGACAGCCGTGTACGAATGCCGTACGATCACTTAGAATGTGGGTGGATCCCGCCCTGACTGTGTCGTACACGACCATGTGTATGCGTACGATTGCAGGTCAAACATTGCTGGGCCACAGTACGACTACGTAGAATGCTGTTTAGAATGCATTATGACTATAAATAATGCACACCGAGTGCCGGACGAATGACGTTCAATTCCCACCCAATGTCTAAAAGACTGGATGGCAAACACAGGGAGAGGAGGGTGTGAGTTAGCGCTGCGTCTGTCCTTTTGACAAGATCTGCCGATTCTGGATGTTAAAATACATGTAACATATGGACTGGAAACACGTCAGGTGGGTTAAATCAACCCAGTCTCATGGATTGTCGTGATTCAGCAGCACGAAATATACATTAATCTATTGGTTCATCATATTGTCACGAAAAGTGCAAAATTTTTGTCATGGGAGCACAAATTTATTTTAATTAATTCCATGACGGGTGAACATAATTAAAAATGCAGCAGGATCGGGGGTGGTTATGGTTAGGGGAAGGAGTGGGGTTGGGGGTAGGAGTTGGGTTAATAATAGTGAGTTTAAAAAAAACAACAAGTCACGAAAATTTGAATAATTTCGTGACGGGAAGATGGAAAAAAATGTGAGACTGGGCTGGTTAAATATGTCAATTGCTCGTCCGTGCCACATTCTGGACATGCCGGCAGGATTTTATGTGTCTGACCACAGTGCACAAATCTGGGGAAGGGAATAGAAACATTTCTGCTGCTTTGAAGGTCCCAATGAGCAAGGTGGCCTCCATCATCCATAAATGGAAGAAGTCCAGATCCACCAGGACTCTTCCCAGAGCTGACAGTCCAACAAAACGTAGTGATCGTGGGAGAAGGGCCTTAGTCAGGGAGGTGACCAAGAACCCGATGGTCACTCCGTCAGAGCTTCAGCATTCCTCTGTGGAGAGAGGAGAACTTTCCAGAAGGACAACCATCTCTGCAGCAATCCACCAATCAGGCCTGTATGGTAGAGTGGCCAGACGGAAGCCACTCCTGAGTAAAAAGCACATAGCAGCCCACCTGGAGTTTGTCAAAAAGGCACCTGAAGGACTCTCAGACCATGAGAAACAAAATTCTCTGGTCTAATGAGACAAAGATTGAACTCTTTGGTGAAATTGGGCTCATCTCAGGGGGGATGAGACTGACTACAGAGACGAGGTCAATCGACTGACAGCGTGGTATTCAGCTAACAACCTGCTGCTGAACACCACAAAAACAAAAGAAATAATCCTGGACTTCAGGAAGAACAGGGCCGACCCAGCCCCGCTCTACATCCTAGGGGACTGTGTGGAAAGGGTCAGCTCCATCAGGTTCCTGGGAGTGCAGCTCTCTGACAGCCTCTCCTAGACTCCCAACACCACAGTGGTGGTGAAGAAAGCCCAGCAGCGACTCCACTTCCTCAGGGTGCTCAGGAGGAACAATCTGGAGGAGAAGCTGCTGGTGTTGTTTTACAGAGCCACCATCGAGAGCATCCTGACGTACTGCATCACAGCGTGGTACGGGGGTGCTCAGCAGCAGACAAGAGAGCGCTGCAGAGGGTGATCAAAACGGCCCAGGGGATCACTGGTTGCTCTCTGCCCAGCCTGGAGAACATTGCCAGCTATCGCTACCTCAGCAGAGCTGCTAGCATGAGCAAAGACACATTCCACCCCAGCAACCACCTGTTTGACCTACTACCCTCCAGCTGACAGTATAGGTCAATCAAAACTAGGACAAACAGACTCAGGGACAGCTTTCTCCCCAGAGCCATCACTGCTCTGAACAATAACAAATCACTCTAATCCGCACCTTTCAAGTTTCTTGTGCAATATCTGTAAACCATGTGCAATTTTCCCGTGCAATATGATTCCACAGTTGTATATAATTCTTGTTTTACATTTTACTTGGTCCACATTTTATTTTATTTTACCTTATGTTTATATTAGTTGTACATATACTCTGAATAATTTACCGTTAAATTTCACTATCTTTTATTTGGCTAAAAATTACTCTACCACGGAAAGCACCTTTTTGGAGTTGCACTCAAATCTCTTTGTAATGCAAATTACAATGACGTAAAGGCGATTCTGATTCTGATTCTGCAATCCCAGGCGTCATGTTTGGAGGAAACCAGGCACCATCCCTACAGTGAAGCATGGTGGTGGCAGCATCATGCTGTGTCTGTTTTTCACCGACAGGAACTGGAGACTAGTCAGGAATGAGGAAAGATGAATGCAGCAATGTACAGAGACATCCTGGATGAAAACCTGCTCCAAAGCGCTCTTGACATCAGACTGGGGTGACAGTAAAACACATAGCCAAGATATCAAAGGAGTGGCTTCAGAACAATTCTGTGAATGTCCTTGAGTGGCCCAGTCAGAACCCAGACCTGAATCTGACTGAACATCTCTGAAGAGATCTGAAAATGGCTGTGTATGCTCCCCATCCAACCCGATGGAGCTTGAGAGGTGCTGCAAAGAGGAATGGACAAAACTGCCCAAAGGTGCACGAAGCCTGTGGCATCATATTCAAGAAGACTTGAGGCTGTAATTGCTGCCAAAGATGCATCAATTTCACTTTATTTAGTTTACAGTGGTCCCTCGCTATAACGTGGTTCACCTTTCATGGCCTCGCAGTTTCACTGTTTTTTTTTAGTGCAATTTTGCATGCTTTATTTTATTTTATTTTTACAGCGCATTGTGTTCTGTGTCCTCATCAGGCGGGCCAGTCACGACACTAGTCGGCATCAGTGCAATTGGCTAAGGGAGAGCACACACATTGTGTTCTGCGTCCTGATTGGCTAAGGGACTGTAGACCATTGTCAATCAGTCTCCTCCGTGTCATGTCTCCTGTACAGTACAGGATGCGGTCAGCTTGCCAAATTTGTTTATAAGAATCTTCTCGCCCAACAACTACCCATAACTATGTTCTTCACTTGGAAGAAGACACCTGCACCGAGGCCTTCAGTGGAAAAAGACGCTACAGCGGAGCGACGCCAGGACGAAGAGCCGTGGTCAGAGGAACTGTGAAATACTGGTCAGTCACTATTAATAACCTTGTGGGTTGATCGTTAAAATTAAATTTGTTAATCCTAAAAGCCATCATAATTATTTATAGGAAAATGTTCTATTTTTATTTCTCAAACAAATGTTTGGGCCTGAAAACAGGTTTTAATCTTTGGTTTCATTCTATAATACTGGACTTATTTTTCTACTAAGGTTTGAAAAGTGAGAAAATGTTAATGCCTGTTTGAGAAAAGTGTATAAAGTGTGTAGTGAGGGGTTTTACAGCCTTAAAACATTAATGTAAAAAAAAAATAACGCTGACTACTTCGCAGATATCACCTATTGCGGGTTATTTTTAGAATGTAACTCCTGCGATAAACGAGGGACTACTGTATATAGCGCCAAATCACAACAAAGCTGGCTCAAGGCCCTTTACACAAGTAAGGGCTCACCTTACCAACCACTAGAGCAAGCACACAGATGACAGTGGTAAGGAAAAACTCACAAAGCAAGAGTGAAGTGACCAAAGGGTGTGAATACTTAAATGCATGTGATTTCTTAGTTTTTTATTTTTAATAAATTTGCAAAAAAAAAAAAAAAAAATCATGTTGTCATTATGGGGTGTTGTGGATAGGATTTTGTGGGGAAAAAAATTAATTTCCTCAATTTTGGAATCAGGCTGTAACATAAAATGTGGAAAAAGCGTAGCGCTGTGAATACTTTCTGGACGCACCATAGGTGCTGCACATTTTCTGTGCTTGTCCCAGCTTGCAGAGATTTTCCGTCCTCCTTCCTAAAGTCTCCCCTATCATTACTGAGCACACTCGACTGTTTGGTGCTCTGCATGTTTACTGAGTGACAGCAGCAGACATCGAAGTGTGTACAGTCCTCAGCGTGCACACGCTCTCTCCTGTTAGCGTGTGCACTTGGCAGCTCACTCTGTAATAAGAGGCTGCTCAGGCACTTTACCTCTTTTCAAAGACATTAGGGGCACATTTTGTCTTCCTCCTTCTCTTTGGGGTTTTTACTCTGCTCTGGCAGCCTGCCAATGCAGATGGAGAAACGTAATAAGCAGCCTGGTTTCCTCATACCAGCCCTGAACAAAAGGCTGGCACTGTTGGTGTGAAAAGCCATCCGTAGTAAATGCAGGCTGAAAACAGCTGCAGGTAGACAAACTTACTGTGTGTGCGTGTGTGTGTGTGTGTGTGTGTGTGGTGCACACACTTGTTTTCATGACAATTCAGGACATTTCTATGATAACACACCTTCAATATCAGGACATTGGGAAAAACGAGGACATTTTCCACATCCTCATTTTTCCGAGCACTTTCCTAGCATGCTCTCAGATCAAAAATCTCAGATGTTCCAAAATATCAGTTTTTGGAAAATAAATGTTTGTCATTTTTGCTCGTCTTCAATTTCGCCGCCTAGTGGCCAGTCTTGGAACTTGGAACTTAACACACTTTTCAGTGTGATGTTATTGAACTCATAAGTCACATAGTGTCCTCATAAGTACCATAAAAATCAGGTTTAACCAAACTACAGCCCTAGCCAAAAACTCAAGAGATGGACATATTCCTGTAAGCATGGGTCAGAATGAGTTGATTCCCAGGCCTCTAGGACCTTGGGAAAGGCACGTTCCCATTTTTCACAATTCTGTCATACGTCCTGATATGTTTTGAAAACACCTGTGTGTGTGTGTGTGTACAGAGAAACCAGCGTGAAGATGAGCTGCCCCACCTCATCCCCCTCATTCAAAATATTAAAATAGCACTGTTAAAAACCGTCCAGCGCCCTGCACCCTGTAAGTAACAATACCACTTAAAGGTTCCTGTGGGCGGGTCTGTCTACTCTGAAGATGAGGTTTGGTCAGGTGCAGAGCTATCTCGCTAGTACTATCGTCCACCAAAAACCAGGTGGAAAGTCCAGCACTGTATGAAGACTTTGACGTGTCTTCCCTATGTGGCTTTACACTGTTCATCCTCTCGGCCAGCCTGAAAACATAGTCACCACTCACATGCAATAATATTAACATGACGAAATATTATGAACACTGTAGGCAAAGAAAAAACAGAGCAGGAAGAGGAAAAAGAAAACTCCAGCCCAGTCTCACACTTTTTTCATGCCCCCACCCCATTTTCCTTCTGCGTTTTTTTTTTTTTTTTACTATTTATAACCCTCCCCTTCTCCGAACCATAACATAAGTGTCTCCCTTCTCCAAACCATAACCACCCCCCCAGTCACCCCACATTTCATGCCCCCATCAATTTCGTGACGGTATCACAAACCATAGATTAATTTACTTTTCGTAATGCCATCACGAAGTGCCGTGAGATTTTACAAGATCACTCTTTCTCATATCCGACAGTCACATTAGCCATAAGCGATGGAGGCAAACGGAAGACCTGCCACTCAATTAGAGTGGGCATTTTGCCGTGACAAGTGACAACAGCCGCTATGTCACACTGAGGCAAGGCCAAAATAGACAAGCGGTCTATTTAATAGAAATGCTGAGCAACACAATATGCCAACTGCCAATCTGAGTGAAATAATAAATAAACAAATGAATTCAAGATGGCGGATCACAGTCATAAACAGTTGTATTTCTGTATAAATGTAATAAGTTAGCCACTTTATTTCATATATTTTATTAAGGTTAGCAAGAAATAAACACTTCTAAATCTAAAAATGCAGTTTTTGTAACAAGATAATACCTCTGAAGTGATATACAAGACATCGTACAGAGACGTTAGCATGCTAAGAAGTGACACAGGAAGGTCACTGTGAACTGAAACAAATCAAATGAACTTTGGTACCGTTAAGCAGTCAGGCTTGGAGAAAAAAAACTCAGTGGCGGTGTTGGGTTTTCACATCATTACACATTGTGTCCTTTAACGGCAAGTGACCGTGAGCTGGGCACGCCCAGGAAACACCCATCAAGTGACAAACACGGACTGCTCGTCACCCTCATTTGTAGCTAATGTGACCATAGGGTCGGGACAGTGATATCATAAGAGTAACATACACAAAGAAAGTGAACTGAAAAAAAGAAACACACACACAAAAAGGAAACAGTCACAGGAAAAATAAGAAAATGTGGTTCACTGCTTCATCTCAGGGAGCTTTGGTGGCCACTGTGCAGTGGTGGGCACAGTTCCGATAATCCGATAACAGATAATTATCGAAGATAATGTTTTCATTATCGGATTTATCGGACTAATTATCTTCCGATAAATTTTTATCTGATAACTTTTAGACCGATAACGTAGTAAACAAAGCTGAACAGCAGCAAACATTTTTAAAATCAGTTGAGCACCTACCTATTAAAAGTTTCCTGACAGATGTATAGATCCACTCTCTACAAACAGAAGAGAGCTGCTTCATAAAAAAAACTGCTCTATCCTCTGCAGGCAAAGGAGAACTGGTCACACACACACACACACACACACACACACACACACACACACACACACACACACACACACACACACACACACACACACACACACACACACACACACACACACACACACATTTCCTTTAACACCATACTGATACGCTGGCAATATCACCCAAGTCATCCAGAGGCATACATTTTTAACTTATGATTCAAATTTTAACCAAACTAATTTTGGACAAGTTATTTAAAATTACTGTCATGTCTGAAGTTTTCTAAAGTGAAAATATCAGATATATGTTTTAGTTTTAAAGTAATGTGCTAATTTTTAAGGTTTTAGTGAGCACATGCTGTGCCCAGCAGTGCATTATGGGTAGGATAGGGTAATCTCAGTACGTTCAAGACAGGACAAATGCATTTCAGACACGCTGTTCAGGCTCCACGGACAACGGCATTAAACTCTAGTGCCTACAACTCTCGTGAATATATTCTCTGGGTTTATAGATGTTATTGTATTTGCATTTGTTAAATTCCACGCATCTTAAATGTAGCAGACACGGATTATCTGGAATTTTGTTTTGGCAAGTTTTCATGGTCTCTACTGCATCTACTGGCCAGTAGTGTTCATGGCAGTTCATGGCAGTATTCGTCCTGAAGATGAGCAGATACTGTATGATATTTTTAATCACAAGTTAAGTTTTTTCAAACTTAATTTACAAAAACTCTCGATGGGAGACATCAAAGTTTAAAAACAAAACAAAATGACCAAAAAAAAAAAAAAAAACATTACAAGACAGCTCTGCGGTGTTTGCACATGCACAGTGCGAGCGGTTGGATGCTTGTTGCTCTTCAGCAGCAGGATAACCTCACGACGGCCGACCAGAATACAGGTTTGATTTTCATTCGACCATACGATTGGTGATCAGGAGGTGGTCGTGAGATGTTAAACGCAACTTGTTACTCCATGTACACTACACCACGCAGGACGCGCAATTAACCTGAAACTTGGTCCAAAAAATTCTCGCACGAATGAAAAATCATCTGAAAAAGGACCAAAACTCGCACAGTGTAAAACCAACATTTATGTGTCAAGACAATATTGAGTGCACGTTTTACAACATCATCAAATGTGCGCACGGCACTAATAAAATGAGCGCACATTCTCTGCACATGCAAAACATTCCAGGGCTCTGTAAAAATGCCTGTTTTTACAAATAAAAAATGGAATATTTTACAAAAGCACATTTATCTGTAAACACCAACACACGACACACGTCACATTAACGTGTTGGTTTACATAATGAATGACTGAACCAATCAGTGTTTAGCAGAGGCACATTTTACCCAGAATCCTTTGCGAACTGTCTGTGTTTGTTACAAAACCTCAGAATTAGTGCATTATTCAACATTAAAAGATATATGTTAGATTTTAACTTTGTACAAATGACAGAATTGACATTAATGGAGTTATTCTATCAGTATTCACACAAAACCATAAGTCAGCATGACTTTATTTTCCAAGATCTCTGCCTGACCGGAGCATTGTGATTGGTAGAGAGCTGGCTTTGTAGCTGCTCTCAGCTTGCTTCTGTGCTGTAAGCTGTGTAGTAAACAAGAGCTTCCAGCAGGGAGCAGGATGTTCAAACATAGAAGTATGGGCTCATTGCTTGGATCTTTTGATGCTTCCAAAAGCGATCGTGGTGTTAAAACTCAAATTCAGTTTATTAGTAGTTACAACTGTACCAGAGACAATACTGGAATTTATTGGTTAGCTTCCAATACATTTTTGGGTGGTTTCTCGGTTTATCTTTATCAAAGATAACTTTTCAGTTATGTGATTATCTGTTATCGAAGTTAATTTTTTGGCTATCTGTGCCCACCACTGCCACTGTGTTTGTTTCTAATCAGTAAACAAGGCAGAAATTCTTTTTTCCTTTATGTCAACTTCTTGAATACCACAGTGATATGCACCTGGTGCACCATATCTTAAAGGGGAGAACAGGTTCCACTCTTGATATTAACTTGATGAGGTTGCATGCTGTGATGGCAGCAATATTTTCTTATTTTGAATTATGTTGAATTATTGTTCAGATCAGAGGGTATGGTTTCATACAAACCCCCCAAAGTTGTCAAAGGTTGTCATGACATACTCTTGACATACTTCATGTGTGGCCTCTTCTGCTACTCACAGGCATTCTTTTACAGTTTTGTATTCTGTAATAGGATAGTTAATGACAGGGTAGTAATCCAATATTGTCATAGTGAGGCCCAGTATTTTTTTTTTTTACTGTTGCCAGTTATTTTTGTACCATATTTACAGGGTTGCGTGTGTGATTGGGGGAGGGGGGGGTGCATACGGGACCATGTTGGCCCAGGGCCTAATGCTTTGCATAGAAATATTCATACACACTGGGCCTTGGTGTGAAAGTAATAATTCCGTACACCAAGGATGTAATAAATTGACCTGCGTTTATTTGTCTGTCTGTTAGAAGGATTACGTCAAAACTGCTGCACGGACTTTGACAAAATTTTCACCACAGATAGATATTAGGCCATGGAAGAACCCATTCAATTTTGGAGTTGATCCGGATTCGGATTCTGCATCAAGTTTCACTTTATATACACTTTGAAGGATTACTTTTGGCAGGATTACGTCAAACTACTGCATGGTTTTTGACAAAATTTTATTACTGATACATACGAGGCCATGGAAGGCCATTTTGGAGCTGAACCAGAAATGGATCCAGATTCTGGATCAAGATTTCACTTTATATATGCTTTAAAGGATTATGTCAATACTACTGCATGGATTTTGACAAAAGATTTTATTACAGATACATAGTAGGCCATGGAAGGCCATTTTGGAGCTGAACCAGATCTGGATCCGGATTCTGGATCAAGATTTTACTTTATATATGCTTTAAAGGATTACGTCAAGACTACTTCATGGATTCTCACCAAATTTCAACACAGATAGATATTAGGGCATGGAAGACTCCACTGAATTTTGGAGGTGATCCAGACCCGAATTCGGATTCAGATTCTAGATAAAGATTTCACTTTATGTACGCTTTGAAAGATTATGTTACGGATTTTGACACACATTTCAACACAGATACATATTAGGCCATGAAAGACTCCATAAAATTTTGGAGGTGATCCGGATCTGAATCCAGAATCTAGATCAAGATTTCCCTTTCTATACACTTTGAAGGACTACGTCAAAACTACTTCACGGATTTTGATGTAATTTTGAACACAGATACATATTAGGCCATGGAAGACTCCATACAATTTTGGAGGTCATCTGGATCAAGTTTCACTTTATATAGTCTTTGAAGGATTACATCAAAACTGCTTCACAGATTTTCAACAAATTTTCACCACAGATAGATATTAGGCCATGGAAGAACCCATTCAATTTTTGAGTTGATTCAGATCCAGATTCTGCATCAAGTTTCACTTTATATACACTTTGAAGGCTTACTTTTAGCAGGATTACGTCAAAACTACTGCACGGATTTTGACAAATTTTTTATTACAGATACATACGTAGTAGGCCATGGAAGGCCATTTTGGAGCTGAACCAGATCTGGATCTGGATTCTGAATCAAGATTTTACTTTATATACGCTTTAAAGGATTATGTCAAGACTACCTCATGGATTCTCACCAAATTTCAACACAGATATTAGGGCATGGAAGACTCCACTGAATTTTGGAGGCGATCCAGATCCAAATGCGGATTCTGGATCAAGATTCACTTTATATAGTCTTTGAAGGATTATATCAAAACTACTTCATGGATTTTCACCAAATTTGCACCACAGATATTAGGGCATGGAAGACTCCATTAAATTTTGAAGGTGATCCAGATCCAGATTGGTGGACGTCAGAAATCTGTAATTGCTCTTGTTTACTATAAATTCCAGGGATGCCAGTAACCGTGATCCAACATAGATTTTATTTCTATTTTTATTTCACTTTGAAAAGCATTTTATTTTGATGTTTTTGTTCAATAACTTTTGGATTTTTTTTTTTTACTTTTTCATTTTATTATACAAATTTTTTTTGTGTGTGTATTTATTTGTGAACATATTTTAAATCATACTTAAAATGTAGGAGTGCCGGTGTCGCAGACCGAACAGTCTGCCCCTAAAAATTAATTTGCCCTGCCTCCACTGTGCATGCGTCATTTTGGAGCTCAGCAGCTCGTCTGAGAGTCTCTTCACCCAAAGCGATCAAATGGATTAATAACCATCAGATGACAAGGTAAAACCTCTTAAATCATTCTAAAGTCAGTTTTAAGCAGAAACGAGGCGAAATTCAGTGACACTATGAAATGTCTGACACACAGTGAACGCATCAGCTAACAGCTCGTGTAGCTGCGGCGCTCTGATCGTGTCCTCTGTCCTTTATGATGAAATAATGCTGAATTTATGTGGAAATGATTGTTGTACAAAAGCTTCAGATATCTGTCGCTGGGATAGATGATGACTGGAGTGAAGTTTGAAGCAGAAACGAGGTGCGCAGTGAAGGCAGAGCGGACCAGTTTTGGGGGGGGGGGGGACCGTTCGGTCTGTGACACGTAATTCTGACCACGACTGTGTGTGTGTACAGTACATTACTCTGGGTCCTGCTTCTGCATGTCCAAAACATCTCAGTGTATGCTCTCAGACTTTGTCTCCAAACTGTCCTACCTCTGTCCCTCTGATATGGGAATCATAGCGGAACCACTTTTGATGCCATGTGTCACCTACAGCACATGGCACCAAAAGTGGTTCCCCTATGATTAAGAGGAGAAATACCCACTTTCAGTGCTATTTAGCACCATATGTTTTTAAATGGAATTTATTTCCACCCCACAGATGGTGCTGTGACATGTTGAGGATGTGGCACTTATTATAGGACTGTAGCAGGATTACACAGTGAGCAGACGTGCTCGTGGGCCCAGAAGGTCTGATGTATGATGTTAATAATAATAATAAAAAAAAAAGAGGAACAAAGCACAGTGTAGATTTGCTGCTGCTATGAATGTATGGGAGAGAACCATCTGTAACACAGGTATGAAACCCTCAGAAAGCAGGCTGCTGTCCAGACCTCAGCAATCACATCCAGTTTTGTCCAAACCTATCGTGTTCATTACAGCTGCTTCAAGTAGCAGTTTCCCCATGTCAGAAAATATGAAAGTCACTTAAGCCCGCCCAGTAAATACCATCCTGTCAAACAGACGCAACATCTGTAACAAGAGTTCCTTCCCAAAACACATGGAATTAATAAAGCAAATAGTGCAAAAACCGTTCACCATTGTGTTCAGTGTGATGGGATATGCCAGTTTTGTGAGGCACAATTGTGCTGAGGCGAAAATACATTTCTCATTCCCTCTGTAATATAAAATGCTTTAATAATGGCATTATTTATGGGGGTCATGATATGCAAATTTGGGTTTTCATTCATCATTTATAGATATGTTACGGAGGTTTCATGTTCAACATGCTCAAAGGCTCAAAATTCCATGTCTGTGCTTACGGAACCCAGTCAGCTGTGAACACAATTTGGGTTTGAAACTGCTCGTTTTTCACTTCCATTATACATGATAATAAAAGTCCAGATATGCAATGCAGATATGGTGCCCGACATGCCCACACGGTCTGTGGGAGAGAGGACAGTTGCTCCTTTTCGAAATGGAGAGGGGGTGTGGCAAACAACAGCTCCTTTTTCATTTCATTCATATGTTTAACTTGACCTTTACCTCTGACCAGTCTGCTCCAAAAGTTTATCATCTGGGCAACACTAATCCAAATAACAGCCCCACCAAATCTGGTGATAATCTGTCCAGATGTTTTTATTTACTCATTTATTTATTTAGTTTTCTCTCTCGCTCTATTTTCTCTCTCTTGCACATGCAGCAGTACAAAGGAAAATATAATGCAATGCTAAAATACCCTTGGCCGTAGGGGGCATAAAAATAAGAAACAGAATGTGACCCTTTGACCTCTTAAAATTGGTCAAGGTTAGCCATCTTTGATCTTGTCCAAGGTCTGTGTCCCAAGAATGTTCCCTGTGAATTTGAAGACTCTGGCAGTAATAGGACTGGAGTTATGCTGAGCACAGACGGGCAGACGGACAGACAGACAGATGGACTGATGGCCATATTTTGGCCTTGAGAAAAAATGACTTGAGAAAGGGATGACAGAGTGAACGGGGGTCATTAAGGGAGGTGCAAATATTCACTAAATGCTAAAAAATAAATAGCAACATGGTTTTCAATGTTGTCTTTATGTTAGTGCTACAAAATATGGTCCTCTCAGTCTATAGGTGGTTCTGTGGGATAGGAGATGGACTCTCAAAACATACAGTAGACTGGGATTTGATACCAGGTTTGCATCTCGGGTTACCCGTCTGTGTCCTTGGACCACTCACTTCATCTTCATTGCCTCAGTCTACCCAGCTGTAAATGGATATCAACCTTGGCCAAGGAAGTAACCTGCAATGATCTGGCCTTTCCTATCTAGTAGAAAATTTAAACTCTCATCCCCTTCACGCTACCATACCGAGGAATAAGCACCGGCCCGATGGAGCTCAAGATCCATATAGGACTGGTTTATATCAACCCTGTTTTAGAAGTTTGTTCAGCATGGATTAAAAAATATCACCAACAATATGTAAGTTATATATTTTCCAGACTATATGTCGCACTGGAGTATTAGTTACATCTGCCCACAAATGCATCATGAAGAGGAAAAACAAGACAAAACAAAACAAAAAAACATGTTGCATTGGGCTGTAACTAACATTTATTTTTGAAACATCAAGTTACCAGATGAATTTAATCAACCCATTATTTATTAGTAATGCAAACACTGTGTTAGTAAGCAGAAGCTAATGGGCTAATTAATGTCCTCTCAATAAATAAATAAAATAAATTAAACAACAGAAATTATATATTTTTTAAAAAGTAAGATGTGAAAAGCAAGAACATGTTAGTGCAAATCTAAGGGGTTTTTTTGGGGGGGGGGGGGGTGTTGATGGGACCTAGTAAAGGCAAGTCTCTTCAGCTGCTCCCTTGTTTTTAGTGTCGCCACAGCAGATCCGAGGTAGATCTGTATGGTGAGTTGGCACAAGTTTTACACCGGATTTCCCTTCCTGACACAACTCCATATTACATGGACAAATGGACAAGGGTGGGCTTTGAACCGGGAACCTTCTGCACTGAAACCAAGTGCACTAACCACTTGGTCACCACCCCACCTTGTGGGTGCCTAGTCATCCCCACAAATTTTCTTTTTTACCCATTTTGGGAAAAGGTGATTTGTCTCATATGATGCAAAGATGAATAGAACATTTATCATAATGTTGTAATGTCAGGAATGTTGTAAATTAATAGAAATGGTCATTTAATGCAAATCATGTTTTATATGAGCTTTCTTAAAATAGTCAAACACCATTTGCAGTTGACTCCTTCAATACCCAGGAATGATGTAAACAACAGTTCCAAAAGTCAAACACAACCTGAAGTATCAACGTGACTACAAGGAGTATAAAAACATGCCAACTAACATAAATGTGGACACTGGAAGAAGCAAAACACCAGAGCATTCAAACTTACACAGAAGAAACAATACAAAAGTAAAGTTTTTTTAAAGTTAAAACTTGGCAATGCAGCAAATAACTGATAACAGAGAAGTGAACTGTTCCTCTCGTCGTCTGGTTTCATTACTTCAGTCTTCTGCACATGTGAACCAACAACAGCTCACCTCCATCATTATTATATTTTTCTTGGTAGATTACTCATCTTCTTACAAAATCACTGGTTCACTCATCGTGCAGCATCCTCCAGCAGAACAAACACATCAGCACTTATTCAAACAAAGCTGCTAACTCATCTCCACACATCGATTAACACAGTGACGCACACTAGATTTGTCTGTTGACTCATTCCTTTTTTCTGTATCACACCTGAGTTTTCCTTGATAACTGTGTGCACGTCCACATGCACATATTGACTCCACATGGTTTTCCATTAAAAAGTCAAATTCTTTGTGAGACCACGCATGTGCATGTTATTTGAAGATGTAGTGCTGTGGAACGATACTCCAGTATTAGCATTTGCTACATTATACCAGCTTAATTTTTTTAAACAACCAAGAACATTTCACCATGAAATCAGTATTGGGGCAATTTTGAATTTTGACTCCATTTTGACCACTGCCAAGACTTAGATAGATAAAAACAAACGTGTGATCAAGTGAATGATGAGGGAGGAGTTGCATCAGTACCACAAACAGAGCAGACCAGTGCCCCACCTGGGACCGCCCGATGGAGCATGTACCAGTGCACCACCACGCCTGTGTGAGGATCACATTCCTGCAAGTGTTAAGGCGGCTTTAGCTACCAGCACCAGACACCCACCACCCCCAATTCAATTCTATTTCAATTTATTTCATTTATATAGCGCCAAATCACAACAAAGTTTCCTCAAGGCGCTTCACACAAGTAAGGTCTAAACTTACTAACCCCCAGAGCAAGTGCAGAGACAACTGATGATTTGAGGAAGAAACCTCAAGCAGACCAGACTCAAAGGGGTGACCCTCTGCTTGGGCCATGCTACCGACACAATTGACAAAACAATTTACAAAACGAATATACAGGAAATGTTGCCGGTGCACAGGACAGGAGGGTTGCAGAAACAGGCACCATACCCATCTCTGGATGGAGCCGCACCTGAAACAGAGAGAAAAAAAAGAGAATCAGACATCAGAAAGACAACAAACACAATACACGAGGTCTGTTAGAAAAGTATCGGACCTTTTTATTTTTTTCAAAAACCATACGGATTTGAATCACGTGTGATTGCATCAGCCTAGCTTGAACCTTCGTGCACATGCATGAGTTTTTTCATGCCTGTCGGTTGCGTCATTCGCCTGTGAGCAGCCTTTGAGTGAGCAGTGGTCCACCCCTCTCGTCGTTAAGGAAATGGCGGAATGATTTGGAGCTTTGCTGCATCAATTTTTTCCTGAAACTGTGAGAGACCTCCAGGTGGACACCATTCGGAAAATTAATAAGGCTTTCAGGGACGATTTTATGGGGATTACACAGTTTAAGGAGTGCTCCAGCCAGTTTAAAGACCGCCCACAGCGTCTGAGAGCGCGACGCGCTCTGAGCGCTGATCGACAGGCTCAGACCCTGCTGAAACAACCAGATCATTTCCAACGTGAAGGCTTTGTTGATCCAGGACGTCATCTGACTTTCACATAAAGGCAGAAGGCGTGGACATCAGCACTTTTTCAGCACATTCCACTGTTACTGTTTTTTTCATGGAAAAAGAAGTGGATGAATGGGCCACCGTGCCGCTCATGGCGCGGGACAAAACCACCTCCGTGTTGGTCTCTCAGGACAGCTTTCAGATGGCTTTCAGAGGGCTTCCGGTTGCTTTTCAGTCGTGTGAATATCCGAGAAATTGGGCATGAGCTGGACATGCCCCATCATGTCCTGTGAGGCTTCATCACGGCGTTGCTTTGCGCCATGCGGCTCCGCCGAGACGCACGGGATTCCTCCACTCCTCTTTCCAAGACAAAAACTCCTGTAACAGTGGAATGTGCCGTTCATTTCTAAACTGGACGCTGTCTTGATCCGGTATGTCGTCTGACTAGCACAGGAATTGCGTAAGACGTGGACATCAGCACTTTTTTGGCACATTGAGACAGACATGCGGAGGAATTCCACACGTCGTGGCGGAGCCGCATGGCGCAAAGCAACGCCGTGATGAAGCCTCACAGGACATGTTGGGGCATGTCCAGCTCATGCTCAATTTCTTGGCAGCAGCATGCTCTGTTTACTAATAAAATTAATTTAAAAGGGCATAGTAACATACTATGCCAGTATGCCAGCCATACGAACGGGAAAATGAGTGCATCCTTAAGTCTGGACTTGAAACTGCCTACTGCCCAAGAGGTGACTAATACCATCCAGACAGACAGAAGGGGGACGGACATTCACCCATGTGGAGGCCCCACGTTCACTTACAGTGGGGGTGTGGTAAAGAACATTTCCTTTCTATGTAAAGCAACAGGCACCAAAATCAGCTGATTTGAAGATTTTTATTTTTATACAGTCATCTTAGCGTTTAACCTTATTTGTGTTTTAAGACAATCTGTGACCTTTATTTGCTTGTTTAAAAAGGTGTAAAACGACCCCTTTAAATTTAATTGTTTTTGCAACATTAAGAGAAGTCGATAAGGTGGAACCGGAGTTTCCACAATCCCAAGGAAATTACATATCTAGAAAGGCAAAGGTCATGTTCCAGGTCACAGATAGTGCCGCATTTTAACATGTTCAACAACAAATCACATCCTCCCGTCATCAGCAGGAGCTGACATGTTGTCCTACAGAGTCAACATTGTTTCTGTCAAAAAATAAAAAAATTCATTTAATTTTCCAGATTATGTTTATGTTTCTTCAACTGGAGTAAAAGTAGCCGTATGTCTGCAGAAGTAATATTTGAGGAGGCAATAAACGGTGTGCTTTTCCTCTGTAAACTGACCTGGAGCTGCCGGCAGAGGTTATAAACATGCTGTCAGGAGGAGAAACATCTGGCTGCATCTATCCTCACCGACGAGATCGCCAAGTTCCTCCTGTGCACGTGAACGCCAGTGTCCAGTACATTCAACTCTATGTTATTAAGACACATGGTTTGTGGGCACAAATACACAATTAATGTCCCAGAGGCAGCGAGCAGGTTGTGTTCATGCAAGTTCCTCTGGATGTTCTTAAAATCATTTCTACACACAGCACAGCTGCAGGAGCAACGACGATCAGTGTATGTGCAATAACGTTAAAGGTTCGCACACACCTTCACTTGTTGTAGACGTCCATTGGAAGAGCACTGCCAATAAATCAATTACTGCATATTAAAAAAAAAAAAAAGGTGAACAGGAACTTTGACTCAGAGCCGGAGATACACGACCTCTTCCTGCTCCTGACCTCTGCCATGCAGGCGGGTCAGACATCAGGCTCAAAGTACTACAAATGTGCACACACACGATAAAGGAACCCATATAGCATGTGTGTGGAGAAACACAAATGCCTCTATCCGCAGGGCACGAGGGGTCACAGAACAGTTCAACAAGTATGAAAATAATATGAATCATACATGATGGCTGCTGTAGTCTCCACACCTCAACCCAGTAGAAAAACAATGGGGGATTTTGCACCGACTGCACGAGCACAACTTCAAATGAGGGATTTTTTTTTTTTTTTTTAGATGAATGTCTTTCCTTCCCTCCAGTAGAGCTCCACAGAGGTTTAGAATCAATGCCAAGGCACACTGAAGCTGCTCTGGTGGGACACGATGACACTTGGGGTCTGATTTACTCAGATCAGGCCTGGATCCAGACCGGTTTGGACCGATGCAGTTGCATCGGTCAGATTTTTTTTACGCATCGTTCGTCATTGGTAAAAAAAAAAATCTTGAATAATCCCGAATAGTGCTGAACGTGTCCCCGCGGTGAATACAGCTTTTGGTTTGATCCCACAATGCACCGCGCAGGTGTACACACACAGAAAAATTCAAACCTGATCAAAACAAACATAATATCAGTTCAGTGGAGTCAATGATCATGTATCCAGGAAAAAAGTTGTTGTCCAAAGAAAATTGTGCACTTATTTCAGCAAGAAACGGTGAGTGGTTTATAAATAGTTTTCAGACAATAGTGTGGTTTGAAATGCATTTTGTGATGACTGAAATTACATTTTCGGTGGTCTTCCAATTAAAACTGTTGGTAGCTCGATGGCCAAAACTTGGAAAAAAGAAAACCACTCGCTCAGTCGGTGTCGATTGCTGATGCCGATGATATCAAATATGCCATGTGCATTGATTGTAAAAGTATTTAATTTATCCATAAATAATCATGGAAGTATGCTTGGTTTAAGTGTATTTATGCCACACAAAAACTTTCAGATCGGAAAACATTTTATTTATTTACTAAATACATGTATCCGAACAAAGGCACCCATTCAGTCACGTGGCATAGGACACTTTCCGATAATCAAAGAAATTAAATCATTGTTGACACACAGAACTTTCTTCATATTTTAAATACACTGTAAATTGGTAGTTATATTTTTCGTCTGGAGCGAATAAATACTATTAGAAATAAATTCTATAAAACTCCAAAAACTACACTGTAAATTTGTAGATCTATTTTTTTTTCTTCTGGAGGGAATAAATATTAAAAATAAATTCTATAAAATTCTAAAAACTACACTGTAAATTTGCAGATCTACTTTTCTTCTGGAGCAAATAAATAAAGTTCCACAGCCATGTGATACACGAAAAAAATAAAATACGAATAAAAGAATGAAGATCATTGAATAACAAGACACGTACGATTTTTATTTCATCATTGCGCAAAAATGCATGTCAGATTTTCACTCTGGATCCAGCCCGGCAGATCCCAGATTAGTGTTAAATTTTGTGGGCAATACAAACGTTTGCACATTGAGGTGGAAGCCATTTTGCAAATAATTTACTGAGATCAGATGTAATTGATAGCAGGCAGTAATGTACAGTGCATGTAGAAAATATTCACAGCACTCCACTGTTTCTGCATTTTATGTTACAGCCTTATTAAAAAATAGTCAATTTATTTTTCCCCTCAAAATTCTACTCTCAACACCCCATAATGACAACATGAAAAAGTTTTTTATTTTTGTAAATATATATATATATATATATATATATATATGTATATCCAACAACTAAGAAATCAAACGCATACATAAGTATTCACAGCTTTTGCTCAAGACTTTGTTGATGCACATTTGGCAGCAATTACAGCCTCAAGTGTTCTTGAATATGATGCCACAAACTTGGTGCACCTAAAAGAATTTCATCTATTTTGGAATAAGGCTGTAACATAAAATGTGGAAAAAGCGCAGCACTGTGCAACACATTCTGGTTGCATTGTAAAAGAGGATTTTGCACGTTAACCTGCTTAAGCGCAAAATGAAATGAAATCAGCCACATAATTTAAGTTACTGGATGCAGGTGTAAGGCACCTCTTTATCCAGCTCTAATACAACCCCTGGCAAAAATGATGGAATCACCGGCCTCAGAGGATGTTCATTCAGTTGTTTAATTTTGTAGAAAAAAAGCAGATCACAGACATGACACAAAACTAAAGTCATTTCAAATGGCAACTTTCTGGCTTTAAGAAACACTATAAGAAATCAAGAAAAAAGATTGTGGCAGTCAGTAACGGTTACTTTTTTAGACCAAGCAGAGGAAAAAAATATGGAATCACTCAATTCTGAGGAAAAAATTATGGAATCACCCTGTAAATTTTCATCCCCCAAATTAACACCTGCATCAAATCAGATCTGCTCATTGACATTGACCCTATGTGTCTTTTTGCAAGGAATGTTTTTGCAGTTTTTGCTCTATGGCAAGATGCATTATCATCTTGAAAAATGATTTCATCATCCCCAAACATCCTTTCAATTGTCCAAAATATCAACATAAACTTGTGCATTTATTGATGATGTAATAACAGCCATCTCCCCAGTTCCTTTACCTGACATGCAGCCCCATATCATCAATGACTGTGGAAATTTACATGTTCTCTTCAGGCAGTCATCTTTATAAATCTCATTGGAAAGGCACCAAACAAAAGTTCCAGCATCATCACCTTGCCCAATGCAGATTCGAGATTCATCACTGAATATGACTTTCATCCAGTCATCCACAGTCCACGATTGCTTTTCCTTAGCCCATTGTAACCTTGTTTTTTTCTGTTTAGGTGTTAATGATGGCTTTCGTTTAGCTTTTCTGTATGTAAATCCCATTTCCTTAAGGCGGTTTCTTACAGTTCGGTCACAGACGTTGACTCCAGTTTCCTCCCATTCGTTCCTCATTTGTTTTGTTGTACATTTTTCGATTTTTGAGACATATTGCTTTAAGTTTTCTGTCTTGACGCTTTGATGTCTTCCTTGGTCTACCAGTATGTTTGCCTTTAACAACCTTCCCATGTTGTTTGTATTTGGTCCAGAGTTTAGACACAGCTGACTGTGAACAACCAACATCTTTTGCAACATTGCGTGATGATTTACTCTCTTTTAAGAGTTTGATAATCCTCTCCTTTGTTTCAATTGACATCTCTCGTGTTGGAGCCATGATTCATGTCAGTCCACTTGGTGCAACAGCTCTCCAAGGTGTGTTCACTCCTTTTTAGATGCAGACTAACGAGCAGATCTGATATGATGCAGGTGTTAGTTTTGGGGATGAAAATTTACAGGGTGATTCCATAATTTTTTCCTCAGAATTGAGTGATTCCATATTTTTTTCCTCTGCTTGGTCTCAAAAAGTAACCGTTACTGACTGCCACAATCTTTTTTTCTTGATTTCTTATAGTGTTTCTTAAAGCCAGAAAGTTGCCATTTGAAATGACTTTAGTTTTGTGTCATGTCTGTGATCTGCTTTTTTTCTACAAAATTAAACAACTGAATGAACATCCTCCGAGGCCGGTGATTCCATAATTTTTGCCAGGGGTTGTACACACAGAAGACAACTCAGTACTCGAATAGCAGTGTATTTTATTAATTCATTATAAATGCCCACAGTAAAGCAACAGAATGCATGCGCAGCGCATACAGACGTGTGTGCATCATCCCACATCTGTGAAAGAGCCTGCGAGGGAGGAGACACAGCTGTCCCACATGCACAGGTAGCTGTGCACAGCGGAGGAACGCAGAGACAGCTGGCTGTGTGCCAACAGAATGCATAATTGTGTGCGCTCTGTGTTGTTTGTGTGTGTGTTTCACCAGCGGAACACACGCAGGACACACAGATCTAAGCACATCCTCCCACATAAACCCAGAGGGGCGTATGTGTATGTGTGTGTGTGTGTGTGTGTGTGTGTGTGTGTGTGTGTGTATTCAATTTTACTAAGTGAAAATCCCAAACAGCAGGTTAAGTACAACCATCCTTGGCTAATTTTTCACAGATGTTCCCAGTGCAGAAAAACAGAGCTCCACATGATTGAGGAAAAACATGTACACATCAGGACTGTTCAGCTGTGCTCATGTGTGTGTGTTTTCAAGGTTATTTTGAGTCACCAAACAGCACCAGCGATGTGACCGAAGTCCTAACCGAGTGCCATTGAGTTAAAAATGCAGATCGCAAACATTTACAAACAACAGTAAGAGGGTTTCTGTTGATGCAGTGACCAGATGTTCTTATGAGTCTCACTGCATGAAACTGTTTAGTTTCAATGTTAGTCTGATCGGAAAAAAAAAAAAAAAACACTAGACTTCAAAGAGCAGTCAGAGTGCATACGTCCGCTAAACAACAGAGAAAGGTGTTGCTAAATGGTGCATGGCTAGCTCCATCTACTTCACTATACAAGCAAATGGAAAGAGGTCCTGAGAGATGGGACACGCTAACCATCACACCATCATGAGGACGCTGGCATAGATCTGCTCAATTCATTCCGGCTGAAAAAAGAAGCAATCCAGAGAGCAGACAGACCGAGGACTTGAGCTGGAATGTGCGAGTGGCAAAACAAAACTGGCTGATGATCCAAGTCACTCATTGAGAAGATCGGTGAAACCAAAGAGAGAGAACTTGTGCTGTGGATAAAGAGATTTGAGGCGTTTTCAATGTTTGTCAGTGAACGGTAGCATGCTGTGCTGTGTGCATGAACCAGCTGACAGGCAGACACAAATCAAATTATGTGCCCATGAAAGGAACTTGTGTTGGGATCCGCCAGGGCTACCCCTTGTCACAGTTCATGTTTGTGTTGTTCATGGACAGGATTTGAGGTTGTGCTCACAGACTGTAGGGTGTCCAGTTTGGTGACCTCAGAATTGTGTCTGCTTTGTACAGATGATGTGGTTCTGTTGGCTTCGTCAGACTGACCTCCAATGTACACTGGGTAAGTTCAAGGCTGATTTTGAAGTGACTGGGATACGGATCAGCATCTCCAACTCTGAGATCACGGTTCTCGAAAAAGGGTGGAACGCCCCCTCTGGGTCAGGAGAGAGGTATTGTTCCATGTGGAGGAGTTCAGGTATCTCAGGGTCCATCTATCCATCAGTTGATGGCTAGATGGATGGTTTGGTGCTGCATCTGATGTCTGGCAGACACTGTACCAGACTGTCATGGTAAAGAAACATGAGCCAGAGGGCAAGACTTTTGATTTACCAGTCTTGAGGTTTGGGTAATGGTTTAAAAAAAAAAAAAACAGTCACAGATACAAGTGGCAGAAATGAGACTCCTCTGTTGGGTATCTGGGTTTACACTCAGGGTCAGGTTGAGAAGCTCAAGTGACTCAGAGTAGAGCCACTGCTCCTTTGCCTCCTGGTTGTCTCCCTAGGGAGGTCTACCAACAAAACTGTTTAAGGACCTGTGGCCCACTCTTGGGTAGACTGTGCTGGAAATTATTAATCTTTCTTTAACTTCCGGATCTGTTCCTAAATGTTTCAAATGTGCAGTGATTAAACCATTATTTAAGAAACCTAATCTTGACCCTAGTGTATTGAAAAACTATCGGCCGATATCAAATCTATCATTTTGCTCTAAAATTCTGGAAAAAGTGGTGTCACGGCAGCTTGTGGACTATCTTTCTGAGAATAATCTCTTTGAGCCACTGCAGTCTGATTTTAGAAAATATTATTCCACAGAGACGGCTCTCACTAAAGTGGTGAATGATCTTCTGCTTACATTGGATTCGGACACCACTATAGTTCTGGAACATCATACTGTAGAACATCAAATTCTACTTGATAGGCTGGAAAATCACTTTGGGATTACTGGGAGTGCCCTTGCATGGTTGACGTCATACTTAACCAGTCGTTCTCACTGTGTTTTGTACAGTAACACTACTTTTAACCTTAGTGACATGAAATTTGGGGTTCCACAGGGGTCCGTCTTAGACCCCCCCTGCTTTTTTCCCCTTTATATAGCACCCCTTAGACACACATTGCGGCATTTTGGGATTACCTTTCATTGCTATGCTGATGATACTCAGTTGTACATGCTGATAACTGCTGGTAATCTCATTCACATAAAATCCTCAGAAGATTGCCTTGCATCAGTGAGAAGTTGGATGCCTAGAAACCTCCTACTTTTAAACTCTGATAAGACTGAAATGATGGTTCTTGGTTCAGTGATACATCGGCATAAATTTGACCAGTTAACGCTTAGCATAGGGTTGTGTGTCATACATCACACTGACAAAGTGAGGAACCTTGGTGTAATTTTTGATCCTACATTGTCCTTTGACCTCCACATTAGAAATATTACGAGGACTGCTTTCTTCCACCTGCAAAATATAGCCAAGATTCGTCCCATCCTGTCTATGGCTGATGCTGAGACCCTTATCCATGAGTTTATCTCTTCTAGACTGGACTACTGCAATGTTCTATTTTCTGGTTTACCGCAGTCCAGCATTAGGGCTCTCCAATTGGTCAAAATGCTGCAGCCAGACTTTTGACACGAAGCAGAAAGTTCGACCACATTACACCCATTTTGGGATCCCTTCACTGGCTTCCTGTCCCAGTGAGATCAGATTTTAAGGTCCTGTTACTAGTTTATAAAATTGTTCATGGACTGGCACCTCCCTATCTAGCTGACCTAATTAAACCTTACGTACCGGCCTGGGCTTTGCGTTCTCAGGGTGCAGCACTACTTTGTGTCCCTAGGGTGAATAAGAAGTCTGCAGGTCATAGAGCTTTCTCTTATTGTGCCCCTGTTCTATGGATGATCTCTCTGCATCAATAAAACAGTCAGATTCTGTGGAGACTTTCAAGTCCAGACTTAAGACACACTTATTTTCCCTTTCATATAGCTAGCATACTGGTATAGTTTTGTTTTACACTTCTTACTCTTTTAATTAATTTTATTAGAAAACGGAGCATGCCGCGACCTCAACTTTACCTAAATTCTGGGTTTTTTTTAGTGAAGCTTAGGGCTAGTGGCCAGTGATCACCTTAGTATTTCCTGTTTTTCTTGTTGTTTAATGCTGACAAATTATACAATATTTCTTGTCTTTCTGATGCCTCATTCTGTTTTCTTTCTCTCTGATTAAGGTGCAGCTCCATCCAGAGATGGGAGTTGTATTTGTGTTGGAGACCCTCCTGTCCTATGCACCAACAGCATTTCCTGTATATTCATTTTGTGAATTGTTTTGTAATTTGTGTCTGTATCATGGCCCAAGCAGAGGGTCACCCTTTTGAGTCTGGTCTGCTTGAGGTTTCTTCGTCAGAGGGAGTTTTTCCTTACCACTGGTGCTCTGGGGGTTAATAAAGCCATGGTCACAACCCGCTGTACTTGCACGTGTGTGCAGTCTACTTGCAAAAATGTGGGCTAAATTTGGAGATCCGTATGTCGTAAGTACTGCCTCAGTACGAATTTAGGAGCACACAGACACACGCAGACACGCCGTAGAGGTTTTAGCGCATGCAGAACTTTCGCTGCGGTCAGGCTGCGGATTCACCAGCAGTAGACGACGCACGTTGTGAGTACTGCCTCAGTACAGATTCAAAGCAGCACATTTTCATTCAATTACTATTGAATTAACCAAATCCGTACGTAGGCAGTACGGATTACGGCACTCACCACATACTATGGAGGCTGACAGACTTGCATGCACAACGCAGCTTCTCACTTGAACTTGGACTTTATTTCCAAACTTCAGCAACACAGACACTCCACAGCTTCAGTCTGATAACTAGCTGTAACGTTTTGAGGCAAGTAAACACTCGCACAACTGACCGCTGCAGGCTGGACATGATCATGCATTGCCGACAGCGAAAAACACCTGCCGCTCCAGTCCCGCTCATAAAAAAGAAAAGCAACCCCACACACACACATTGCTTTATTGTCATCTCTCTTTATCGTTACACTCCTAGAGACGTGCGTTGAACGTACTCCCTCCCTCCTCTTGCTACTGCCTCCATACGTTTTCACAAAAACGTAGTGGCCGTGGCATTCACAGAAAACGTACAGCGAAAAAAAAAACGCACGGTGCGTTGTGACCGGCGCTTAAGGTTAGACCTTACTTGTGTGAAGCGCCTTGAGGTGACTCTGTTGTGATATGGCGATATATAAATGAAAATAAATTGAAAAAAAAAAATTTAAATTTTGATAATTACAGCCTACAACTCCAAAAAAAATGGAAAATACATATTTCAAAATATTACAATATTTCAGCAGATCAGTTTTAAAAAGGATTTATAATAAAGAAATATAACTTCTGAAAAGTATATTTTTGATGTACTCAGTATTTGGTTGCAGCTCGTTTTGAATGAATTCCTGCATCAGTGTGGTGTGGCGTGGAGACGATCAGCCTGCTGAGGTGTTCTGGAAGTCCAGGTTGCTTTGATAGCAGCCCTCAGGTGTCATGGATCTGGTGTCTCGTATGTTCCTCTTGACAATACTCCATAGAGAATCTATGAGGGATTCTCTGTGGGATCAATAAAATAGAGTAACACCACGGTCAGCAAACCAGTTACTAGTAGTTTGACACTGTGGGCAAATGCCAAGTCCTGCTGGAAAAAGAAATCAGCATCTCCATAAAGCCCATCAGCAGATGGAGGCATGAAGAGCTTTAAAACCTCCTGGTGGATGACTGGGTTGACGTTGGACATAATAAAACACCAGCAGATGACACAGTGCCAAATCATTACTGACTGTGGAAACTTCTCAGTGGACTTCAAGCAGCTTGGATTCTGTGTTTTTCCACTCTTCCTCCATACTCTGGAACCTTGATTTCTAATTGAAATATTAAATTTACCTTCATTTGAAAAGAGGACTTTGGACTACTGAGCAACAATCCAGTTCTTTTTCTCCTAAGCTCAGGTAAGACGTTTCTGACATTGTCTGGTTCAGGAGTGGTTTGGAAAACAGGAATACAACACATGTAGCCCATTTTCTGGACACATCTGTGCATGGTGGCTCTTGATGCACTGACCCCAACCTCGGTCAACTCCTTCTGAAGTTCCCCAAGCCCTGGAATTGGCTTTGCTTGACAATCTTCTCAAGGCTGCAGTCATCCCTGTTGCTTGTGCATCTTTTCCAACCATACTTTTCCCCTCCAGTCAACATTCCATGATTATGCTTTGATCCAGACCTGCAATGACCTGCTGTGGCTTTCGCTCCCTGTAGACGGTGTCTGTCAGTGTCTTCTGGACAACTGTCAAGTCAGCAGTCTTCCCCATAATTGTGGTTGTGTACTGAACCAGATTTGAAAGATTCATGGTATTCATACAGCATAAATACTGACTTGAAATAAAATAGTCTAATATTTTGAGATCGAAGTGCACCACTGCTGAATGGCTATCACCAGCCCAGATGCTGATGGGACGACGCATATGCACAAACTTACCAATATGGGAGCACCTGTTGACACAAAAAGCAGCACACAAAGTCAAAACTGGTAAAAATCAGAGAAAAACAGAAACAAAAACAGTGACATGACATGAGAGCTAAACAAATGAGCAATTTAAAGCCAGGAGAACCTGTCAGAATTTGAAATCATGTGACTGGCATCTGGAACATCCAAGGATCAGTGGAAAGGGAAATAGCACCATGTTCATATCAAATCCAGACAGACCATGGAATGTTGCTGAAAAAAAAAAACATGTTGATATGAAGTCCCAATTGGCAAGCCAGTGAGTGTTCTGTGCAACAGCCTGACAGTGCATTCGACACCACTGATGACCCGGCTGAGGAACCACGACAGGGTCTACTGCCGGTTCCTGTTGTGCCTGTTGGTAACAGCCAAACAAAAACGCCTGGCAGACCAAGGAGACATGTTCAAGCACCTCAGAGACTCGGAGAGCTGCTGAGTTGTTGTTGTGTTGTTAAAAAAAAAACACACAAGCAAAATAAATGATGTGTTTAAAACCCACGCTGACCGTCTCTGAGTCTGATTAAATGCACTACCGCAAACACCAGGACAACAAGCAAACTCCACACAGGAGGGAACCAGTCTGAAGCGAACCCGGTGTCACACACCGAACGGCCCCCCCTACAAATCAGTCCGCCCTGCCTTCACTGTGCGTGCGTCATCAGCCGCGGTTCACCGATTATCACATTGTTTCCGCTTCAAACTGCACTCCAGACATCATCTATCTCAGCGACAGATATCTGAAGCTTTTGTACAACAATCATTTCCAAATAATTCAGCATTATTTCATCATAAAAGACGGAGGAAACGATCAGAGCGCCGCGGCTACACAAGCTGCTATCTGATGCTTTCACTGCGCGTTGGTCATTTCAAAGCATCACAGAGTATCGCCTCGTTTCTGCTTAAAACTGACTTTAGGATGATTTAAGTGGTTTTACCTTTATCATCTGCTTGTTAATAATCACAATCCATTTGGTCCCTTTGGGTGAAGGGAATCTGTCTCAGATGAGCTGCTGAGCTCTGAAATGACGCAGGGCAGACCAATTTTTAGGAGGGGACTATTAAGTCTGCGACACTGGGACCAGCTCACTGTGAGGCAACAGTATGAACCACCAAGCCACTGTGCTCTCTGCCAAAGCCTCCAGTCCATCACAAAGTGTGGGCTCTCCATCACCTGGATTACTCCAGGATCTTTTGGAAGCTTCCCAGGTCTTAAAAGAAAACAGGACAAAGCATCCGGAAGGCATTTCTATCTCCTCTTTTATCAATATTACAACCACCTGAAGAAAACCCAGCCTGGAAATAACTTAGGTTTGGGTTTTCTCTCTCTCTCTGGGTGGAATTACGCTGCGTAAACATCAGCAGCACATGTGAGCAAAAAGACATGAGAACAGTCAATGACAAACAGCAGCTAAAGAATGAAAAATACAAAACCCGGAGTAAACAGAAACACTCAAACACAGGAAAGCAAATTAGTCATGCTTAGATTCTAGAAAGTTCCATAACTGTAACATTGATTTGTGTGATTAATAATCAGCCAAACCAAGTAGGCCGTGTTTGTCCAGCCGGACCACAGACCCAGTGCACATGGCCTTCTGAACTTTAAACAAATCAAAATCTTCAGAACATGTTTGTGAAAATCATGTATTAGACACTCAGAAGAAGAATTAAGTCCAATATCCTGCTTCTCCCCGGAAGCAGATGAGTCTGTGCCGGTGGCGGCGCGGCTGCTGTGCCAATAGATTTCCTTGCCTTGTCCAGTGCAGGCATTTAAATGAACAGTCGGAAAATTACCACAAATCCACAATAATAATTTAATGTCCTTCTCAAAATCAGCAGTTTGACAGATAAAGTTAACCATTTACAGCTACATTAGGCCTCAATTATAGTTTGGAAAGGAACAGTATCAAATACAATACAACACTCACATTCTTGAGCGAGGAACATTTCACTATTTGACACCAGTTACACACATATACACCAAGCTGTACTGCACTGCCATTATCTTCAGCCAAAAAGATCACGGGTTTCACAATGACGCCCCCTTAATAGAATATAAAATATCACCAAATTTAGACTCTTTCAAAATATGGAAAAATACATCATGTACAAACTACAATGTTCACACCACCTTCGAAAAACGAGAGGGAATAAGAGAGGTGGTGTGTGTGAGACACACGTGTATGTGAGAGAGAGAGTGTGTGTGTGTGTGTGTGTGTGTGTGAGGAGCAACTCACCTTAAAGAGGTGAAGAGCTGCCAAACAGTCAAATCCACAGCCGAGACTCGATCAAGAAAACTTTTCTCCAGATCCTCACTGAAACTCGTCCCCGTTACGATAGTCGTCCCGCTCTGAACTATTCAGCGAAGCAGTTAATGCATTTTTTTCTCGCAGACCTGAGCGCAATGTGCGACCACACGCCTGCGTAAAAAAAAAAAAAAAAAAACCTCAAACAGACTTGTCTCCATTTGTAAGAAGTGAGGCTGGGAGCTGGTTTTAGTTGGCATCGTGCTGCTTCTGTTCCTTCTTCTTCTTCTTTGTCTTTCGGCTGTTCCCGTTAGGGGTCGCCACAGCAGATCAATCGTTTCCATCTCACCCTGTCCTCTCTATCTTCCTCTGTCACACCAACCACCTGCATGTCCTCTCTCAGCACATCCATGAACCTCCTCTTTGGTCTCCCTCTTCTCCTCCTGCCTGGTGGCTCCATCCTCAGCATCCTTCTCCCTATATACACTGGGTCCCTCCTCTGCACATGTCCAAACCATCTCAATCTCGCCTCTCTGACTTTGTCTCCAAACCATCCCACCTGAGCTGTCCCTCTGATATGTTCGTTCCTAATCTTGTCCATTCTTGTCACTCCCAAAGAGAATCTCAACATCTTCAGCTCTGCCACCTCCAGCTCTGCCTCCTGTCTTTTTGTTAGTGCCACTGTCTCTAAACCATACAACATAGCTGGTCTCACTACTGTTTTGTAAACTTTCCCCTTCACTCTTGCTGATATTCTTCGGTCACAAATCACTCCTGCCACCTTTCTCCACCCACTCCACCCTGCCTGCACTCTCTTCTTCACCTCTCTACCACACTCTCCATTACTTTGAACAGTTGACCCCAAATATTTAAACTCATCTACTTTCATCACTTCTACTCCTTGTAACTGCACTATTCCACTGGGCTCCCTCTCATTCACACACATTTACTCAGTCTTGCTTCTACTGACTTTCATTCCCCTTCTCTCCAAAGCATATCTCGACTTCTCCAGACTAAACTCAACTTGCTCTCTACTCTCACTATAGATCACAATGTCATCTGCAAACATCATAGTCCATGGGGACTCCTGTCTGATCTCATCTGTCAACCTGTCCATCACCACTGCAAACAAGAAAGGACTCAGAGCTGATCCTTGGTGTAATCCCACCTCCACCTTGAATGAGTCTGTCATTCCGACTGCGCATCTCACCGCTGTCACACTATTCTTGTACATGTCCTGTACTACCCTAACATACTTCTCTGCCACTCCAGACTTCCTCATACAATGCCACAACTCTTCTCTTGGCACCCTATCATAAGCTTTTTCTAAGTCCACAAACACACAATGTAACTCTTTCTGTCCTTCTCTGTACTTTTCCAACAGTATTCTCAGAGCAAACATTGCATCTGTAGTGCTCTTTCTCGGCATGAAACCATATTGCTGCTCACAGATCTTCACCTGTTTTCTAAGCCTAGCTTCTACTACTCTTTCCCATAACCTCACGCTGTGGCTGATCAGCTTTATGCCTTTGTAGTTACTGCAGCTCTGCACATCACCCTTGTTCTTGAAAATAGGAACCAGCACACTTCGTCTTCACTCCTCAGGCATGCTCTCACTTTCCAAGATTTTATTAAACAATCTGGTTAGAAACTCTACTGCCATCTCTCGTAGACATTTCCATGCCTCCATTGGAATGTCATCTGGACCAACTGCCTTTCCACTCTTCACCCTCTTCATAGCAGCCCTCACTTCTTCCTTGCTAATCTCTTTTACTTCCTGATTTACTCTCACCACATCATCCAGCCTTTTCTCTCGCTCATTTTCTTTATTCATCAACTCTTCGAAATATTCCCTCCACCTTCTCAGCACACACTCCTCACTTGTCAGCACATTACCATGTGCATCTTTTACCACCCTAACTTGCTGCACATCCTTTCCAGCTCTGTCCCTTTGTCTGGCCAATCGGTACAAGTCCTTTTCTCCTTCCTTACTATTCAACTTCTTGTACAGCTCGCAATATGCCTTTTCCTTTGCTTTTGCCACTTCTCTTCTCGCCTTACGTCGCATCTCCTTGTACTCCTGTCTACTTTCTTCATCTCTCCGACTATCCCAAAACTTTTTCGCCAACCTCTTTCTCCTTATGCTTTCCTGGACCTCTTCATTCCACCACCAAGTCTCCTTGTCTTCCTTCCAATGTCCAGATGTCATACCCAGTACCGCCCTAGCTGTCTCCCTCACCACATCTGCAGTACTCTTCCAATTGTCCAAAACTGCTTCCCCTCCAACTAGTGCTTCTCTCACCTGCTCGCTAAATTTCACACACCGGTCTTCCTCCTTCAGCTTCCACCATCTGATCCTTTGTTGAGCTCTCACTCTCTTCTTCTTCTTTACCTCTAAAGTCATCCCACAAACAACCATCCTATGCTGTCTAGTGACACTCTCTCCTGCTACCACCTTACAGTCTGTGATTTCTTTTAGCTTGCATCTCCTATAAAATGTAGTCCACCTGTGTGCACCTTCCTCCACTTTTATGTTACCCTGTGCTCCTCCCTTTTCTGAAAGTAGGTATTCACCACAGCCATTTCCATCCTTTTTGCAAAATGAACTACCATCTGTCCTTCCCCATTCCTATCCTTGATACCATATCTACCCATTACTTCCTCATCACCTCTGTTCCCTTCACCAACATGCCCATTGAAGTCTGCTCCTATCACCACTCTTTCATGCTTGGGCACACTCTCCACCACCTCATCTAACACACTCCAGAAATCTTCTTTCTCCATCTCACAACCATACCTGTGGGGCACTGATGATATTCATCATCACCCCTTCAATTTCCAACTTCACACTCATCACCCTGTCAGACACTCGCTTAACCTCCAACACACTTTTACCATACTCTTCCTTTAAAATGACCCCAACACCATTTCTCTTTCTGTCCTCACCATGGTACAACAACTTGTACCCACTGCAGATGCTCCTGCTCTTACTTCCCTTCCACTTGGTTTCTTGCACACACAATATGTCTACCTTTCTCCTCTCCATCATATCAGCCAGCTCTCTCCCTTTACCAGTCATACTACCAACATTCAAAGTCCCCACTCTCATTTCCACCCTTCTAGTTTTCTTCTTCTCCCGCTGTTTGTGGCAACGTTTTCCTCCACTTCTTCGTCGTCGTCTTCGCCCAGCAGTAGCCCAATTTCCACCGGCACCCTGTTGGGCAATAGCACCGGTGGCAGACGTTGTTAACCCGGGCCGCGACCAATCCGGTATGGGAATTCGATTCTGAGTCTGCATAGTTGGGTTGGCTTGTTTTACGCCGGATGCCCTTCCTGACGCAACCCTCCTCATTTATCCGGGCTTGGGACCGGCACTCAGAATGTACTGGCTGCACACCCCATGTGGTGCTGCTTCTGTTCCACCTACTAAATTCAGCATCTAAAAAAAGAAAAAAAATATTAAGGGGGCGATGAGTTTATCACAGGGAGCAGGGTCGCCCCCCCACACACACACACAAAAAAGTGTGCACCGGAGGGAACGTGCCTCTGAGCGTGCGTAATGAATTGGGTGCGCTCCTGGAAAGCTCATGTATTTAGGCTACACCGTTGTAAGAGACTGACTGAGTAAGAGTAAAGAGTGATGACAGTATTTTTAATTATTATCTGAACGTATAGACCCTCGGTCAAGTGATCTCCTGCATACCACAAAACCAAACCAACAACTGATCTGAGAAACGACACAAGACAGTAGATTAACCCCACATACAGCCCTCCATCACAAGCGCAAACACAGTGCAATTGGGCATGTGCACCACTCCATGGTACAGAGCCCAACTATGCATGCAGTCACAAAGTTCTTCTGAAAAACTGGAGTGATCTGAATTCGGTTGGATGAATATGGGTGTGTGTGTGTGGAGACAATTTACCTCGTTCACAACGTGACAGAACTTAATGATGCGCTGTTACGCGCAATAGCACGCAACAACACGGAACACTATTCTTGACCGTGCGTAATGGTTCCTGATAATTCTCCAGCAACATGTGCCATTAATCGTAACGTGTGGTAACAGGTTGCAGCAGTTCCTGAGGACACCTGACGCCTCTGCCCCGAATCATCACATTCGGGATCAGCGGCCAAGAATGTGTACTCCGTGGCATTCGTGACTTGTCGTCGTTATGTGTAAACGCAGCATTAACCCCCTCCCCAAGTGAGTCGTGCTGCATGATCTGCCTTTTGCTTGGTGGACTTGATGAATCCCAGGAACTCCAGCTCTGACACTGCTGTTGAGAAAGTGAATACACGGACCCACGTTAGGGGGCGTAAATGAGGGGTCAATAGGAATACCAATAAATAATTTATTATGCAAAAGGTGCAAAAGGGGTCCAAACTATGCAGAGTCCAATTAATAATAAATGGTGACACATGGGCAGGCCCGAGGGTAGGAGACACCTATCCAGAGAAGAGCCGGGACCCACGAAGTTCCACCGCCAGCCGGAGACCTGCAACACACCAAAGCCGCCAAGACCCGGTACCCCCAGGTGGCCACCGCTCGAGGCTGTCAGACCGGTACTGCTGGCAGGAGCAAAAACAGGTTAGGGTGGGTGAGTGTTCACCCAGCAAACAGTCAGCAACTCACAGTTATCCTCTTGGAGGAATAAATCCAGAAACTCCCAGAGTGCAGAGGAAAAACTGGAGGATGTGCAGTGTCAAAAGTTATACTTAGTAAGTCAGAAGTGAGGAGTGGAGACGCCAACTCCTCCAACTTCCACAAACTCGGCTACAAGCTGCAAGTATAAGTCACAACTGTAAAAATTTCAGTTACAATGAATGTGCGTATGGCACAAAACGGCTGAGTCGGTTTACCTGTGTGGTAAGCTGATAACTCGGCAGAGTTATGGTGTCTCTCCCAGGCTTTTATGGATGTAGTGATGGATGATGACAGACAGCTGATGACAGTCTAAAGGTGCACACCTGGTGGTACCAAAAACAACCAGTGCCCCCTCTAGAGGCTCAAAACTCTGCCAACATGGCAGGGCGCCATCTGGTGGTGGGCCAACAGTACCTCCTCTTCAGCGGCCCACACAACAGGACCCCCCCCCTCAAGGTGTGCCTCCTGGCGCCCGACCCGGCTTGTCCAGATGCTCCTGGTAGAAGTCCGCCAGGAGGGCGGGATCCAGTATGAAGCTTCTCTTCACCCAGGAGTGTTCTTCTGGGCCATATCCCTCCCAGTCTACCAGGTATTGATACCCCCGGCCCTTTCGACGAACATCAAGGAGTTTTTTAACCATCCAGGCTGGTTCTCCATCGATGATCCGGGCAGGAGGCGGCGCACATCCAGGTGGGCAGAGGTCCGACGTGTGGTATGGCTTGATCCGGGAAACATGAAAAACCGGGTGAATCCACAGTGAAGCTGGGAGTTGGAGTTTCCCTGCGGCCGGGCTGATCACTTTGAGGATCTTGTAAGGTCCGATGAAACGGTCGGTGAGCTTTGGTGAGTCGGTCTGAAGAGGGATGTTTTTCGTGGATAGCCAAACCTCATGCCCGGGCTGATACGCTGGGGCCGGGGCTCGTCGGCGGTCCGCATGGTCCTTAGCACGCGTCCGGGCCTTCAGGGGAGCAGAGCGGGCTTTCTTCCACACCCGACGGCATCTCCTGAGGTGGGCCTGGACCGAGGGCACCTCAACCTCTCCCTCGACAGCTGGAAACAACAGGGGTTGATACCCCAAGCAGACCTCGAACGGGGAGAGGCCGGTAGAGGACGACACTTGGCTGTTGTGTGCATACTCGATCCAGGCCAGGTGTTGACTCCAGGCCGTCGGGTGCACAGATGTGACACACCTTAAGGCTTGTTCTAGGTCCTGGTTAGCCCGCTCTGCTTGACCGTTTGTTTGTGGGTGGTACCCGGATGACAGGCTCACCATGGCCCCCAGCTCCCTACAGAAGCTCCTCCAGACCTGCCCGGAGAACTGAGGACCACGGTCTGACACTATGTCCGTCGGGATACCATGCAGACACACGACGTGGTAGACCAGGAGGTCTGCAGTCTCCTGGGCAGTCGGGAGCTTCGGGATGGCCATGAAGTGGGCCGCCTTAGATAACCGGTCCACTATTGTCAAGATGACCGTCTTCCCCTGGGACGCAGGGAGGTCCATGACAAAGTCCAGTCCAATGTGTGACCAGGGGCGACGAGGCACGGGCAATGGCTGGAGAAGCCCCTTCTCTGGCTGGTGTACTGCCTTGTCCTTGGCGCAGGTGGTGCAGGCCCGGATGTACTCCCGTGTATCCGCTTCAACTGACGGCCACCAGAACCACTGCCGGACCACTGCCACGGTCCTTCGCACCCCTGGATGGCAGGAGAGCTTGGAAACGTGACAGAAGTCCAATATGGCAGTCCGCACGTCTGGTGGCACGTACAGCTGGTTAGATGGTCCACCTCCCGGATCCGGGTGTCGGGTCAGGGCCTCCCTGACGACTCCCTCCATGTCCCATGTGAGGGTACCGGCAATAGTGGACTCCGGCAAGATGGTGTCAGGTGGGTCCAACAGCCTGATCTTTGTATCCTCTTCATGCACCCGGGACGGGGCGTCGTACCGGCCATTCTTAGTCCCGGGGCGAAGCGGCCAAAGAACAATGACCACCGGGCTTGCCTGGGGTTCAGCCGCTTGGCAGTCTGAATGTATTCCAGGTTCCGGTGGTCGGTAAGAACCACAAACGGGACCACAGCTCCCTCCAACAGATGTCTCCACTCCTCAAGGGCCTCTTTCACAGCCAGGAGTTCCCGATTGCCAACATCATAGTTCCGTTCAGCGCGGGTTAACCTGCGGGAGAAGTAAGCACAAGGGTGGAGAACACTATCGGACTCCCTGCTCTGGGACAGCACGGCTCCTATCCCTGAGTCAGAGGCATCCACTTCAACTATAAACTGGCAGCTAGGATCGGGCTGCACCAGAACTGGTGCAGTTGAAAACCGGTGTTTCAACTCCCTAAATGCGGCTTCGCACTGATCCGACCAGGTGAAGGGGACTTTGGTGGAGGTCAGGGCTGTAAGGGGGCTAACTACCTGACTATAGCCCTTAATAAACCTCCTGTAAAAATTGGCGAACCCTAGGAACTGTTGCAGCTTCCTACGATTTACCGGTTGGGGACAATCTCTCACCGCAGCTACCTTAGCCGGATCGGGTGCGATGGAGTTGGAGGAGATTATGAACCCCAAGAAGGACAGAGAGGTGCGATGGAACTCGCACTTCTCGGCCTTCACAAACAGCCGGTTCTGAACACTGAATCTAAGAGCGGTAATGGGTATCGGTTGCGAACCGTAATCTCATTCAGCCCTCTATAGTCAATGCATGGACGGAGACCACCGTCCTTCTTGCCCACAAAAAAGAAACCTGCACATAACGGGGATGAAGAATTTCGGATTAGCCCGGCAGCTAGAGTCCCGGATGTAGGTCTCCATTGATTCGCGCTCAGGACGTGAGAGATTGTACAGCCTGCTGGACGGATACTCAGCAACTGGAATCAAATCAATGGCACAATCATACGGTCGATGCGGGGGCAGGGTGAGGGCCAGATCCTTGCTGAAGATGTTAGCAAGGTCCTGGTACTCAGCCGGCACCTCCGTAAGATTGGGAGGAACTCTGACCTGCTCCTTAACTTCATCGCCAGGTGGCACCGAGGATCTTTAACACTCCCGGTGGCAGGTTTTGCTCCATTGCGCCACAACCCCAGACGGCCAATCAATCCGGGGATTGTGTTTCATCATCCATGGATAGCCCAAAATAACTCTGGAGGTAGAAGGTGTTACATAAAACACAATCTCCTCCCTGTGATTACCAGAGATGACCAAGGTTAAAGGCCGTGTCTGGTGTGTGATTTCTGGTAGGAGGGTGTCATCTAGTGCTCGCAGCTTCAATGGTGAAGGAACAGCCACCAGAGGGAGTCCTACTGCCTTAGCCCACCTACTATCCAGTAGGTTCCCTTCCGATCCTGTGTCAATCAGTGCTGGAGCGGTAAGGGTTAAATCCCCACAGAGGATTGTGACTGGGAGTCGTGCGCATTTGCGTGGAACACCCGTGTGGTTTGTATGGCTCACTCTTAGCCCAGTCTCTAAGGTTGAGCTTTGATGTTTAACCGCCTGGGGCCCCTTATTCTGCGCATGCTCATCCGAGCCGCAGTAAACACACTCTCCACGTGCCAGCCTCCTTTGTTTTACTTTCATTTTTGCCCTGCTTGTGTCCATAGCTTCGTCAGCAGGGGGAGCTGGTGCTATGCTGAAAGCTCTGGCTTTGGAGCGGGGAGAGGACGGCGCTACTTCAGACCTGGAAGGGAGAGGGACGGCGCGCACCCGGCCACGCCCTTCATCTAGCTCCCATTTGTATTCCTCTAACCGATTGTCTAGACGAATAACTAGATTGATAAGCCCATCTAAATCCCGCGGCTGATCCTTAGCCACCAGATGCTCCTTTAGGGCCGGAGGCAACCCGTTTACAAAGGCGGCGTAGAGTGAGACTGAATTCCAACCGGACCTCACTGCCGCGATGCGGAAGTCGATTGCGTAATCAGCTGCACTCCGCTGTCCCGGTCTCATTGACAGCAGCTTATTTGAAGCGGCCTCGCCTCTGTTGGGATGATCGAACACCAGTCGAAACTCCCTTATAAACTCAGTGTAAGTAGAGAGGACCCGTGAATCTCGTTCCCAGAGTGCCGTAGCCCAGGCGCGTGCTCTGCCCCGAAGTAAATTGATTACGTAAGCCACCCGGCTGTGCTCAGACGCGTACATAATGGGCCGTTGTGAAAAAAACGAGCGCGCACTGCATCAGGAAGTCCGCGCACGTTTCAACACAACCACCGTACGGTTCTGGGGGACTTATGTAAGCTTCAGGCGATGGGGGTGGGGTGGGGGGGGGACCTCTGAACGACCACTGGATTAACTCTGTTTGGCAGCTGATCCACTGGAGGGGGAGGGGCTGCAGCCGCGCCTGACGCGCGCGTGTCTACCTGCGTGGTGAGAGCCTCCATGCAACGGCTGAGGTGAGCATCCTGCTCAGTTAATAAATCCAACCGAGCAGTGAGGTTAGACAGAATGTGCTGCAGCTAACCCAGCGATCCTCCTGGTGGATCCTGCGCACCTTGCACTTCCATTGATCGGTCAGTGGCTGAGTTATCCTGTTGAGAAAGTGAATGCACGGACCCACGTAAGGGGGCGTAAATGAGCGGTCAATAGGAATACCAATAAATAATTTATTATGCAAAAGGTGCAAACAGAGTCCAAAATATGCAGAGTCCAATTAATAATAAATGGTGACACGTGGGCAGGCCCGAGGGTAGGAGACGCCTATCCAGAGAAGAGCCGGGACCCACGAAGTTCCACTGCCAGCCGGAGGCCTGCAACACACCAGAGCCGCCAAGTCCCGGTAGCCCCAGATGGCCACCGCTCGAGGCTGTCGGACCGGTACTGCTGGCAGGAGCAAAAACAGGTTAGGGTGGGTGAGTGTTCACCCAGCAAACAGTCAGCAACTCACAGTTATCCTCTTGGAGGAATAAATCCAGAAATTCCCAGAGTGCAGAGGAAAAACTGGAGGACGTGCAGTGTGAAAAGTTATACTTAGTAAGTCAGAAGTGAGGAGTGGAGACGCCAACCCCTCCAACTTCCACAAACTCGGCTACAAGCTGCAAGTATAAGTCACAACTGCAAAGACTTCAGTTACAATGAATGTGCGTACGGCACAAAACGGCTGAGTCGGTTTACCTGTGTGGTAAGCTGATAACTTGGCAGAGTTATGGTGTCTCTCCCAGGCTTTTATGGATGTAGTGATGGATGATGACAGACAGCTGATGACAGTCTAATGGTGCACACCTAGTGGTACCAAAAACAACCACTGCCCCCTCTGGAGGCTCAAAACTCTGCCAACATGGCAGGGCGCCATCTGGTGGTGGGCCAGCAGTACCTCCTCTTCAGCGGCCCACACAACAACTGCTTGAATAAATCGAGTATGCTTTAGTTCGTCCACCTTGCCATAATCGCTGGACTCAGGATCCTTGCCCTCTGCCACACTGACAAGCGCAACCCTCAACCTATCAAATCGTTTGAACACAGACTCACGCCATATCCGGTTGTTTTAAAATTAATTACTTTAGTTAATTAATTTGGTTTATTTGTTAAATACGTGATATTATTGAATAACTAATATTTTGCTATATTTTCCAGTATTTCTTTTTCTTTCTTTTTTATTTTTATTTGTTGATAACTCTCACATCCGAGTCTGTGGTCAGGATCTTTCTCCTTCTCCTTCCTTTTAATCCTGTGTTGTTCATCCACATTTTTTAAAGACTTCCATTCCCATGTGAATCATTGCTCGCCAGCTGGCTCATTCTCTTGCATGTTCTTTCTAGGTCTTCCAGTTGATGGAGCAGTCCTTGAGGTTATACTTCTGCCCTCTTCTGGAGAGTTTTCTGTTGTTCAGCTGGAAGTAGAAGATCTGATGGGGAAGTCAGCTGTCATCCACCCTAATGATGTGACCCACCCACCGAAGCTGTTGCTTGATGATGACACACTCTGTGCTCTGGAGCTTGACTTCATCCGGGATGCTGATGTTGGTGCGGTAGTCTTCCCACCTGATGCTGAGGATACACTTGGGGGTTTTTAAGTGGCAGCGGTGAGGTGGTCCAGGTCTTAGATCCGTACAGCAGGGTTGGCATGACAACAGTTTTGTAGACAAGGATTTTCGTCTTGTGTCGTAGGTTTCTGTTGTTGATAACAGGTGCAAAGCCGACCAAAGGCAGTTCCTGCACACTTGAGCCGGTGTTGGATCTCATCGATGTACATAATGCAGACTAATTCTGCTCTTTTCCTCTCTGTCCGAGGTGCTGTTGCCAGGATTCCAAAGGCTGGCACTGCTTCCAGAGGACCAGACAAACCTGGAACTGACATTTGACATCTGCTATCAGAGAGCTGAAACCAAGAGGGACCATTTGTACTTTAATAACTGACTGTTTTCTTCTTCATCTTGTATAAAAAAAAAACCTGTTAACTGTTAACTGTTAAAATGGCCCAAGCAGTGGGTCACTCCTCTGAGTCTAATATGCTTTAGCTTTCTTCCTCAATAAACACCAGAAAGAGTTTTTCCTTACCACTATCGCCGGGGTGCTTGCTCAGTAGGATTGGTAAGGTTAGACCTTACCCGTGTGAAACGCCTTAACGTTCTTGTGATTTGGCGCTACTGTATATAAATAAATTTAATTAAATTAAATTATTATACATATACGAGGGCTGTCAATAAAGTATAGGTCCTTTTTATTTTTTTCAAAAACTATATGGATTTCATTCATATGTTTTTACGTCAGACATGCTTGAACCCTCATGCGCATGCGTGAGTTTTTCCACGCCTGTCGGTGACGTCATTCGCCTGTGAGCACTCCTTGTGGGAGGAGTCGTCCAGCCCCTCGTCGGAATTCCTTTGTCTGAGAAGTTGCTGAGAGACTGGCGCTTTGTTTGATCAAAATTTTTTCTAAACCTGTGAGGCACATCGAAGTGGACACGGTTCGAAAAATTAAGCTGGTTTTCGGTGAAAATTTTAACGGCTGATGAGAGATTTTGAGGTGATACTGTCACTTTAAGGACTTCCCATGGAGCGGGACGTCGTGCAGCGCTCCCAGGCGCCGTCGTCAGCCTGTTTCAAGCTGAAAACCTCCACATTTCAGGCTCTATTGATCCAGGATGTCGTAAGGGAACAGAGAAGTTTCAGAAGAAGTCGGTTTCAGCATTTTATCCGGATATTCCACTATTAAAGGAGATTTTTTTAATGAAAGACATGCGGACGGGTCCGCGCGTCGGGATGCAGCCGGCGCGGTGTGACGGCACAGGAAAAACACCTCCGTGTTGATAACCATTTGTAAAATCCAGGCAGCGTTTGATGGCTTTCAGTGGAGTGAGTATATGAAAAATTGTTTAACAGTTGGGCATGTTCCAACTTGTCCTTAAGGCTTTCAACAGAGGTGTTTTTCCTGTGGCGGAGCGTCGCGGCGGCTACGAGCCGACGCTGCAATCCGTCCGCACATCTTTCATTAAATAAATCTCCTTTAACAGTGGAATATCCGGATAAAATGCTGAAACCGACTTCTTCTGAAACTTCTCTGGTCTCTTATGACGTCCTGGATCAATAGAGCCTGAAATGGAGGTTTTCAGCTTGAAACAGGCTGATGACGGTGCCTGGGAGCGCTGCATGACGTCCCGCTCACAGGCGAATGACGTCACCGACAGGCGTGGAAAAACTCACGCATGCGCACGAGGGTTCAAGCATGTCTGACGTAAAAACATATGAATGAAATCCATATAGTTTTTGAAAAAAATAAAAAGGACCGTTACTTTATTGACAGACCTCGTATACTGGATTAATACATCAAATAAGAAGAGTCAAAATGATCAAGGCCATCAAAAAATGGGCAGATCAGGTCAATTCTGAGAACAACCATGATGCTGTATGTGTGATTTCATTATATATTTGAACTTGGATTGCAATGAGCTCAGCACACGTGTGCTGAGAGCCAGCACACGCGTGCTGAGCTCAAGGTCCATATAAACATATATATGTACCAACATATATAAATATAAAGGAAATAAAATAAGGTACAGACAGAATGTCGTCTTTGTGTGAAAGCATCCATTCACACCTATTGGACAACAAATGTTCATGTCGCAGGGGAAACAGCTCCAGCAGGGAACTCCAAGCTTCCCTTGCCCGGGCCACATTGACCACCTCTGACTGGGGGATCCCGAGGCATTCCCAGGCCAGTGTGGAGAGATAATCTCTCCACTTAGTCCTGGGTCTTCCCCAGGGTCTCCTCCCAGCTGGACGTGCCTGGAACACCTCCAGGAGGCATCCTTACTAGATGCTCAAACCACCTCAGCTGGCTCCTTTCAACACGAAGGAGCAGCGGCTCTACTCTGAGCTTCCCACGGATGACCGAGCATCTCACCTTATCTATAAGGGAGACACCAGCCACTCTCCTAAGGAAGCCCATTTCAGTCGCTTGTACCCGCAATCTAGTTCTTTCTGTCATGACCCAACCCCTCATGATCATAGGTGAGAGTAGGAACGAAGATTGACCAGTAGATCAAGAACTTAGCCTTTTGGCTCAGCTCCCTTTTCGTCACAACAGTACAGTAGAGCAAATGCAACACGGTCTCTTCTGTGCAGATTCTCCGGTCAATCTCACGCTCCATTGTCCCCTCACTCGTGAACAAGACTCAGAGGTACTCAGGCAAGACCGCATTCCCTACCCGGAGTAGGCAATCCATCGGTTTCCTGCTGAGAACCATGGCCTCAGATTTAGAGGTGCTAATCATCAGCTGCTTCACACTCGGCTGTGAACCGATCCAGTGAGTGTTGGAGGTCACCAACCGATGAAGCCAACAGGACCACATCATCTGCAAAAAGTGGTGATGAGACCAAACTGGAAACCCTCACCAAACTGGAAACCCTCCTCCCCTGACAACACCTCAATATCCTGTCCATGAATATCACAAACAGGATTGGTGACAATGTGCATACCTGGCAGAGGCCAACCCCCACCAGAAACAAGTCAGAATTACTACCGAGAACCCAAACACAGCTCTCGCTTTGTGAGTACAGAGATTGGATGGCCCTGAGAAGGGACTCCCTCACTCCATACTCCCACAGTATCTTCCGGGGTACCTGATCATATGCCTTCTCCAAGTCCACAAAACACATGTAGACTGGATGGACATTGCTTGACTTCTGTGTGGCCAAAACAAGACATACAGTGAGGCAAATAAGTTCTCCCACTTAGAAATCGTGGAGGTGTCTGAAATTTTCATCTTAGGTGCATGTCCACTGTGAGAGACATAATCTTAAAAAAAAAAAACGGAAATCACAATGTATGATTTTTTTAATAATGTATTTGTATGTTAATGCTGTAAATAAGTATTTGAACACCTGTGAAAATCAATGTTAATATTTGGTACAGTAGCCTTTGTTTGCAATTACAGAGGTCAAACGTTTCCTGTAGTTTTTCACCAAGTTTTCACACACTGCAGCAGGGATTTTGTTGCACTCCTCCATACAGATCTTCTCTAGATCTTTCAAGTTTGGAGTTTCAGCTCCCTCCAAAGATTTTCTATTGAGTTTAGGTCTGGAGACTGGCCAGGCCACTCCAGGACCTTGAAATGCTTCTTACGGAGCCCCTCCTGAGTTGCCCTGGCTGTGTGTTTGGGGTTATTGTCATGCCGGACAACCCAGCCATGACCCATCTTCAATGCTCTTACTGAGGGAAGGAGGTTGTTTGCCAAAATCTCGCAATACATGACCCCATCCATCCTCCCTTCAATACGGTGCAGTCGTCCTGTCCTGGTCCCAGCTCTCTTCAGGTCATTGACCAGGTCCTCCTGTGTAGTTCTGAGCTTTCTCAGAATTATCCGTAGCCCACAAACTGAGATCTTGCATGGAATCCCAGACCGAGGAAGATTGACAGTCATCTTGTGTTTCTTCCACTTTCTAATAAATAATCGTAACAGCTGTTGTCTTCTACCAAGCTGCTTGCCTGTTGTCATGTAGTCCATCCCAGCCTTGTGCAGGTCTACAGTTTTGTCCCTGGTGTCCTTAGACAGCTCTTTGGTCTTGGCTATGGTGGACAGGTTGGAGTGTGATTGATTGAGTGTGTGAACAGGTGTCTTTTATACAGGTAACAAGTTTAAACAGGTGCAATTAATACAGGTAAAGAGTGCAGAATAAGAGGGCTTCTTAAAGAAAAATTAACAGGTCTGTGTGAGCCAGAATTCTTGCTGGTTGGTAGGTGTTCAAATACTTATTTGCAGCAGTAACACACAAATAAATTATTAAAAAAAATCATACAATGTGATTTCCGGATTTTTTTTTTTTAGATTATGTCTCTCACAGTGGACATGCACCTAAGATGAAAATTTCAGACCCCTCCATGATTTCTAAGTGGGAGAACTTGCAAAACCGCAGGGTGTTAAAATACTTATTTTCCTCACTGTATGAATGCATCATCTTGGGCTCAAGACAACAGACATTGAGAGACAGTTTATGGAGCAAACAGCTGATCAACTAATGAAGAAAAAAAAAAAGATTAATAAATTATGAAAATAATTGTTGCAGCCCTAAACCACATTGAATATTAATGACAAGACAGATGAAACTAGAAAATAATCAATTATGAAAATAACAGTTGCAGTCCTTAATCTAATTAAATATTAATAAGACAGATAAATCTAGAAAACACTTTCAGAAGTAAAGCATTCCTACAGAATTCTTTGTGGAACCATTATTGCTCCTGAATCACACCAACCACATGCAGCTGATGTCATTAAATCACGTAACGCACGCCTTGGATGGCGAGACAGCTTTGCACCAGATGGAGTGACAAGGGAATCGTTACTCCTGTTTTCCAGTATTCTCTTATTTTGAACCTTCTGGTTGAAAGGACACATGGTGGTTTTATAATCAGCATATAGCTGCACCAATCATCAAGGACAAACAAAGGTGACTGATTACTTTATAAACCTTTCACTTGGACCCAGAAAGAGAAAATAATTAGCAGCAACAAAGAACATCAAACACTCAACAAGGAGTAGATTTACAAAACACTTTGTTAATGGTACACTGTCTTATTTTTGACCTAATCATATTAGATTACAATGGAAAGGGTGCACATTTCTTGTTTTTACACCTGAACCGAGTATGCAGGGTTTCACTCTTGTGGGTAGAGAAATGTGAACCTACCAGGTAATCGATAAAGTAACATCTTCAAATAAGCTGTGCTGGTTTGTTAGCATAATTAACAGTTGATAAAGAAAACTAAATTCTTACACATTGGTGGCTACCGTCGTGTGATCGGATGACACATCTTTGTGGACACGGCAGGGTTCAAACACCAGATTGCTCATATTTGAGACCAAAGATCTCATGAAGTTTAATGTGCTATCAGTTGGTATCAAAGACACTCAATGTGCACCCCGCCCATTACTCTGGAAACATTGATGCAGTAATCTAGCTCGGTGCAGACTCTCTGCAGTATATCCGATATATCGAGGGGTGCACAGAAATTCTGTGGGTGAGAAAGAGTTTTTGAGTTAATGTATCTGCGGTCACCATATGTATAAACATATTGCAGTAAGTTTTGATATTATAGCGACTTGAAATCAAGGAGTGTTTTCATGCTCACCCTGGATATTGCCTTTTTCTTCTGAAAATTCTCCACACATTCTCTATTGGGGCCAGGTCAGCAATGCAGGCAGGTCAGTCCAGTATCCGTGCCCTCCTCTGCTGCAGCTATACCTTTTGTAATAAGTGCAGAATGTGGTTTTGCATTTTGTTGGGGGGAAAAAAATGCATAGACATCCTTTGAAAAGATGACATCTTGAAGACACTGCATGTTGCTGTAAAATGTCAAAGCACTTTTCTGCAATAATGCTGCTATTGCAGAAGTCTAATTTTTTAGACTCCTGCAAAAGCAGCATTCTTTTTTGTGTTTGCTCTGGGCCGCACTGCATCTGATTCATTTGGCCACAATGCAAGGGATTGTAGGGACAGTAGGGAGCACACTTGCATAAAATGCTGATATATGTGCTGCACAGACATGATCACATGGGGGCTGGACAGGCAGGTCAGAGCGCACAAAATACGTGATATGTAACCACATTGTGCAGCTGCTTGCACCGTGTTCCCACAGGTATGAAACCATCGCAGCATGCATTTTTTTTTCTTAACAGCAGCTGCTCACACTGGGCCTCATGTATCAACGTTGCGTACGGCGATATTTGAGCGTATATGGGGTGTACGCCAAAACGGCTGCGCTACTTGGCATTTATCAATGTGGTCGTTGGCGTACGCTGCGCTGAAAATATACACCAGATCGAGAGGTGGTGTAAATTATACACCAAAATGAACCAGTGCTGGAATCCACATAAAAATGAAACTGATCAACATGATAAACAGTGCCATTATACAAATCAATGCATATGTTACATAAATAACACTTTCCTGATTATACTACATAATAATCAATACAAATCCCGCCTTTGCGGGATTGTTATGGCGCACGAGCCGTGGCCACAGCGCTGCCTGCAAAGAAAGCGCTGCTCGCCTTTTTCTCCAGACTTCGAGCCTGGAGCCAGAGCAGCGCTGAGCTTAACTTCATGTGGTGTGATCGTTTTAGACTATGAAATTGATAACAACTGTAGTTTCGTCATTCCCTTAATTTGCCCGTGCTGCAACCAAGTTTTGTCGTCTCCATTCGGTTGTCACAATAAAATAAATACAGCAATACATTTAAAAAATAAAGAAATCTGACAGATTAGGCGTGTCTTATTAATTGAGCGAGCAAATATCCACGTCAAGAACTACTGACGTGTGAAAAGAGAATACAGTGGTCCCTTGCTATAATGCCGTTCACCTGTCGTGGCCTCGTAGTCTCGCAGAGTATTTAGTCCAATTTTGCATGCCTTTTTTTTTTTTTTTTACAGTGTTCTGCGTATCTGTTTATAAGAATCTTGTTGCCCAGAAGAGAAAAGAGCGCCAACATCTACTCATAACTGTGTTTGTCACACGGAAACAAACACCTGCTGGAGCGAGATGTGAGTGGGAAAAGGCGCAGCGCCAGGACGCAGAGGCCTGATCTGTGAAATACTGGTGAGTCACTATTAATAATTTCTTATGTGTCCGACCTCGTTCGTTGATCGTTAAAATTATTTATTATTTCTCAAACAAATGTTTGGGCCTGAAAACAGTTTATTTTCCTACTAAGGTTTGAACTTTGAGAGTGTTTACACACGAGAGAAAAGTGAGAAAATGTTCATGCCTGATTGAGAAAGTGTATAAACTGTGTAGTGAGGGGTTTTACAGCTTTGAAACGTCTATAATAATTGTAAAAAATAACGCTGACTATGTCGCGGTTTCGCGTATTACGGGCTATTTTTTAGAACGTAACTCCAGTGATTAATGAGGGACCACTGTAACACTGATTATATACTACAAAACAATTGCTACGACAGCCGCTTTTGACGCTCTATTGGCACGCGTCGTGATTGGTGTTCTTTTTCATTGCCGTCTTCCCGGCTTCCATGTCGTAAAATGAGGGTGTGTCTGAAGTGGAGTCTGAATATTTATGGGCGTGTTTATTATAATTACCGCATTTATCAAGATCATGTCAGGCGTACGCCAGAAATGGGCAGGTGCGCAGTGCTTGATACATGTCATGGCGACTTTGGTGTATTTCAAGTTTACGCCGTAAATTTACGCCACAAGTGCGCAACATTGATACGAGGCCCACTGTGTTCCTGCTGGCACGAAACTGTCACAGCGGCATCGTTCATGCCTGCCCGTCAGCTTGACCTTTTCGCGGTTCACTCATATGAGCTGTTCCGTGATTCACCCTGATGTGTGTGAAGGGTGAATCAGACATTCATACTATGTGTGAAGGGGCCTCCAACATAGACTGCGTTTACATGCCGTTAATATTCGGGTTAAGGTCAATATTCCGGTTTGTGAATCATTAGGAATAACCCGTTTACATGCTTAAGCAGTTACTCCTGTATACATGGTCACTGGTATCATTTGGAATATCCCCATCTAAACAGCGACGCATGAACAACGTCTAGACGCACGGAGAACATCATGACGCAAATATGCGTCATTTCCGTTTCTTCTTCCTCTTTCTACCATCAATAAAAAAGACATTATATTCATGTCTTTCACGATACTAATGATTACCAACCACAAGAGCTATAATCATTTTTATATTTTTTGGCTTCCCTCATCCTAACTAGCCCGATTTTAAAGTTAGAACCCCAAACAGACCCAGTAAAGCCCCAGACATTACATAAAAAAACTTACACCCAGATTAACAATGACTTAAAACATTTTTTGTTAAAACTGTTATTATAGTAGTAGTATGAAAAGTGTCTTTAAAAGTGGACCTATAATCAAAGGGTGGGGAGCATGTTCCTCAACAACACCCTCTTTCAGTCTAGATGCACCCCCAGTTTGTAGTCTGAGCAGGAACAATCAAGAATTTGTTTATTTATGTGGACCTGCTTGAGAGGTAAGTTTTTATCATCTCATATACAGTATGTCATGCCATCCTCCGAAAGAGATTTTGGGCATATTTTGTTGGGGAAGCGTTAGTTTTTTGTTAACATACCACAAGTCTGCAGCTGTGTTTTTAGTTTAAACACACTCACAGAAACACATGGAGCAGACTTTTAAAGAAAAGTTTAAAAATATGCTTGCAAAACTCTGCTCTTTGCTCTGTCTTAACTGCCAGGAGAAAAAAAACTAAGATACTACATTTTAAAAATCAATTTTTAATATTTTGAACGCTGTAAATTTTACATCTTGCGTCAGGATGGTGTCACCGCAAACGCTGCCTTTTGGCAGCCCAATTGACAGAAATCTGTCGTGGCAACGAATAACTTAAATCCCTGCATAAGGCATCTTTTTTTGCACAGTAGTTTTAAGTGGCATTTGTGTAAATGCAACTTCACACAGAAGTGTTTTCCAACATAATCCCTTGCCTGCGTGGTTATATCAGCCGTTGATGAATGATGTCCTTGATGCAGCGCCATCCCAGGGATCATGGGTGTCAACGTAGGCATCCACCATTGCTGCTTGAGTTGTTGAATGATATTATGCACTGGCATGTTTCCTGTTGAGAATGATGCTAGCAAGTACCCTACCAAGTGTTGCAGACCGAAAGGTCCCCCCTGCCTTTACTGTGCGTGCATCATTTTGGAGCGTCAGCAGTGATTCACCGATTATCACCTTGTTTCTGCTTAAAACTGACTTCAGAATGATTTAAGAGGTATTACTTTGACAACTGATGGTTAATAATCACATTATTCCTTTTCATTGCTTTAGGTGTAGAGACTCAGATTCAGACATGCAACTGTCGCGCTCTGATCACTCCCCCGTCTTTTATTATGAAATAATGCTGAATTTATGTGGAAATGATTGTTGGACAAAAGCTTCAGATATCTGTTGCTGAGATAGATGATGACTGGAGTGCAGCTTTAAGTAGAAACTTTGCGATCAACTGTGAATTGCTGTTGACACTCCGAAATGACACATGCGCAGTGAAGGCAGGGGGGACCGATTTTTAGGGGGGACCGTTTGGTTGGCGACAGGTCCCAGAGAGCAACAGGTCCATTTTTATAGTCTGTTGGGAGGACACTTGTATCTCAAACGTAAGCAAAACAAAATCTTCACATAACTTAAAGTTAGTCCCAATAACACAGATCCCTGTATTTTATCCCCCTCCAGCTGTTTCTCACAGAAATTTGACTGACCAGAGGAATCAGCCACCACAGCCTTGGTTCTGGAGATGTCCAGCATACATTCATTTTTTGCTGCTTATCCAGGTCGTGGTTGATATCCAGCATTTTTAAAATTTAAAACAATGTTTTTATTGATTTTAACAGTAGAAAATAACAAAATACAAAAAAAGCATAATTAAAGAAAATTATTCAAGATTTTACAAGAAATACAACAAATTATATCATAATAAATTGTCAGTCTCTCTCTAGTCTCACCAAGAAACCCACTTTAGCAGTTCTTGAGGAAGTCCATCAAAGGCGCCCACAAATTCCCGTGCATTGCCTCGTTGCATAGGTCAGTCTCTCCAGTGTAACACATTGTCACCTTTCCCAACAAAAATTGTGTCGAACGAACTTCAGTGTCTCTCCAAGACACAGCAATCATCCTCCTGGCCTGCAGGAGGCCCAAGTCAATTAGAGTGTGATATCCAGCGCAAACTGAAAAGTTATATATTCCTGAAGTACAAAGCTGTGCCACACATGGTATTTGCACACGTGTAATTTTCCTTAAGTTGTGTCCCACCATTTTCCAAAAATCTTTAAACTGAGCACATTCCCAAACACAATGAATTAACGTGCCTTTTTCAGTTTAACATTTTGTACGTGTCTGGAATGCCCAGGGACCATCTGTTAAACTTCTCAGGCGTCACGTATGTCTCCTTCAACCATTTATGTTGTTGTAGTTTCATTCTAGTGGATTGTTCATGTTTGAGATTTTTAACAGGGTGCTGCCCACTCAGCTTCATCAATTTCTTCTTTAATATCTTAAGCTCCATGCCCTCATTTTATCAATGCAGGACTCTTTGTCATATGCACCAAATGTTGCATAGAGTATAGAAATTTGACGCTTCCCCTGCCCATGTTTTATCATAATCCCCTCCAGATATGACAGAGGTGGTTCACGTAGAGCATCACAATATTTTAAGATAAAATGTTTCAATTGTAAATACTTAAAGGTTTTGGGGGGATTGAATACGTCAGACTAAGATTGGCAAATGTTGACAAAGAGTCAAATACAGTAGTGTTCAAAATAATAGTAGTATAAAACTTGCAAGATGTCCTTCAATGTGACTTCACATTGAGCTTCACGGACACTAAAATTGGGATCTAATTATCTGTGACAATCAGCATGGTTTTCAAATGTAAACACCTTCAAAGGACAAAGATGGAACTTTTATCTCAAACAGGTCAGATTCTTATAACCCATTGAAGGCCACAGCCCTCAGGTTGGGACCCACTTAATATTTTTAAGGAGTGCACGCACAGTACAGAGACCTCATGCACAGCTCTACTGCCACCTACTGGCAAGAACAATTAACACATCAGTACAAATCAAAATCATTTATTACACAGAAACGTTTAATTGTTTATATTAAATCAAATTGTAAGCACTAGAGTATGTTATAAACCAAGAAGACATATCTTGGAAGAAAAAATGAATTACAAAAAAAAAGTAATGTTATTGGAGGAAAAAAAATTAAATAACAAACCTGTACACTTTAATATGCAACTATTAAAAAATATATCAGTAATATCAGTCAGAAAACAACCACAGGAAGCTAGTAGCAAACATTTAAAGCTAAAGGGCAGTGAGACGCTATTTCAAGCGGATACAGGTTACTGCTGGAATTTGACAAGTCAAAAGACAAGTAAGTAAAGTAAGGCAGCAGAAGGCAGCAATACACGCTGGGACGAAAAGAAAAGAAAAACACCAACAACACATCCAACACGGAAAGGGGAACAAAAAGACATCGCATCACTCATCCACCATCTTACAGAGCAGATACTATATATAAATGCTACAAATTCAATATAACCTCTGATAAAACCATGTCATTAAACCCCAGCACCCCTCTTCATTATGTTCACACAGTGTGGTTAGAACACCTGACCAACACACATACACAAAAAATAGACATCGTGCAGCATCCAAAATGTCCCTTCCATCAAATTTTACAATCTACATTTTTTTGATACAATCTTCACAAACTCACAGTGGACACTGGACACATGTAATATGTTGTTTGTTTTAAATTTATTCCTACGTGTGGATGACGATAGCCGTTTTGTATGGCGCACAATATAAAAGTTGCACCTGTTACGCAGGTTTTTAACCAATAATTAATAAAATTTGCATAGATAAAAAGTCGCTCGACATCCTTTCACAATATTTTATTTTGCATTGCAATTAATGATTTTATAAAACACACACTCGGGAAGCAGTAGATGCCCAAATGTGCAGCCAGTGGGAGACATGGAAAATGTTTGATCAGGATAAGGAGGAAATATAAAACATCTTTTAATTCACCCCACCCCGGTAAAACCTGTGCAGTTTTACCTCTGAAGGCATCCTAAAAATATTCTCAGACTTTAATAACAATCAATCAATCAATCAATCAATTTTTTTATATAGCGCCAAATCACAACAAACAGTTGCCCCAAGGCGCTTTATATTGTAAGGCAAGGCCATACAATAATTATGTAAAACCCCAACGGTCAAAACGACGCCCTGTGAGCAAGCACTTGGCTACAGTGGGAAGGAAAAACTCCCTTTTAACAGGAAGAAACCTCCAGCAGAACCAGGCTCAGGGAGGGGCAGTCTTCTGCTGGGACTGGTTGGGGCTGAGGGAGAGAACCAGGAAAAAGACATGCTGTGGAGGGGAGCAGAGATCGATCACTAATGATTAAATGCAGAGTGGTGCATACAGAGCAAAAAGAGAAAGAAACAGTGCATCATGGGAACCCCCAGGCAGTCTACATCTATAGCAGCATAACTAAGGGATGGTTCAGGGTCACCAGACACTGTATCTTGTGTTGACAGACAGTGATTGACACCTGTGGCTTATTATACCAGTTGAGTTGCAGCAAACCTAATGATTCTCAGAGGGATGTTCAGACTTTATCAAGGACACTGCTTTTGTCAGGCTGATTGCAGGTCTTACGTTATGAGCCAATACTGTCCGTGTTAGCAGTGACATGGTTAAAGTGGATGTACAGGACTCCTGTACAGTCCACGCATGACAACAGACACCCGTTGAGGCACCACTAAAACAATTTTGTTTAAATTCTGAACGTGAGAAATGTGTTCATGTAATTAATTACACAGCAGCGAAGAAGTCGCCACTCAGTCGCCAAACACCGATCAGATGGACATGCAAATACTTGGTTTGATGTATTTTTAGGAATAAGAACTTTTGTAAAGTTCATTCCACTTCTAGAGAATGTCAGACAGCAACAGATGAGCCCAGAAGAGAAATTGACATTTTAAATGAGCGGAGGAAGAAATGGTGCAGAGACTACGGAGAAGTCAGAGAGAAGAGCAGAAGTTAGGATGTGTCACCAATATATGAGGAGACCAAAAAGACCAGATTATGTGTTCAGTAAATCACTGCAAATAATTCTGTAATATAGAATATACTTCTGTACCCAACAACAGTGAGAATGCAAAATAAGATTCTGTGCCATATTTTCTGATGACAAAGTCGCACCTTAAAGTTAAAAAATGACCCCTGAAGAGAAGAAAAAAAAGTATACAAGTTGCACTGGAGCTTAAGTTGCATCTGTTTTTGTATCATCAGCTTTTTAATTTTAGATTTTTGTGCGTTATTTGAGTTTATTTTGTTTAGTGCTTTGATGACTTGGAAAGTCCTATATAACTAGTCACTATTATTATTAACAAATGTTTGGCATTTTTTTATTGCACTGGGTCACAGAATTTCCAAAAATAGTATAAAAAAAGAGGAGAAGAATAAGTAGTAGTAGTAAAGTGCAACTTGTACTCCAAAAAATATGGCCTGTCTCTCAAAAACTACAGTCCCAGGAGAAAAACTGTGCAAGTTCAAAGAAAATACGAGGGCTGTCAAAGTATAGGTCCTTTTCATTTTTTTCAAAAACTATATGGATTTCATTCATATGTTTTTACGTCAGACATGCTTGAACCCTCGTGCGCATGCGTGAGTTTTTCCACGCCTGTCGGTGACGTCATTCGCATGTGAGCACTCCTTGTGGGAGGAGTCGTCCAGCCCCTCATCGGAATTCCTTTGTCTGAGAAGTTGCTGAGAGACTGGCGCTTTGTTTGATCAAAATTTTTTCTAAACCTGTGAGACACATCGAAGTGGACACGGTTCGAAAAATGAAGCTGATTTTCGTTGAAAATGTTAACGGCTGATGAGAGATTTTGAGGTGATACTGTCGCTTTAAGGACTTCCCACGGAGCGAGACGTCGTGCAGCACTCTCAGGCGCTGTCGTCAGCCTGTTTCAAGCTGAAAACCTCCACATTTCAGGCTCTATTGATCCAGGACGTCGTGAGAGAACAGAGAAGTTTCAGAAGAAGTCGGTTTCAGCATTTTATCCGGATATTCCACTGTTAAAGGAGATTTTTTTTAATGAACGACGTGCGTCGGGACGCAGCCGGCGCGGTGTGGCGGCAGAGGAAAAACACCTCCGTGTTGATAACCATTTGTAAAATCCAGGCGGCTTTTGATGGCTTTCAGTGGAGTGAGTATATGAGAAATTGTTTAACAGCTGGATATGTTCCAACTTGTCCTTAAGGCTTCCAACGGAGGTGTTTTTCCTGTGGCGGAGCATCGCGGCGGCTGCGAGCCGACGCTGCAATCCGCCCGCACGTCTTTCATTAAAAAAATCTCCTTTAACAGTGGAATATCTGGATAAAATGCTGAAACCGACTTCTTCTGAAACTTCTCTGTTCTCTCACGACGTCCTGGATCAATAGAGCCTGAAATGTGGATGTTTTCAGCTTGAAACAAGCTGATGACGGCGCCTGGGAGCGCTGCACGACGTCTCGCTCCGTGGGAAGTCCTTAAAGCGACAGTATCACCTCAAAATCTCTCATCAGCCGTTAAAATTTTCACCGAAAGATGATCAAAGGATCAAAATTTGTTTCAGCAAAACATGCCATCTTGGTTTGCATCATATGCAACCATTGATAGTTCCAACTGTCGGACCAATTACAGGTAGTTGAGGCAGGTTATTGTCACCCATTAAACAGTAAAAAAACAAAACAAAAAAACCCACTATCATAGCAATCCATGACCGTAGAAGAAAAACAAAAGTAGCAACAATGCATGCAAGTCCACAAACCAGTCAGTGGTAAGTATTGGGACACGTAGCCTACATGGCAGATGACTACAGGGACGTAGGTATGCAGTGGGATGTTTTTTTTAGTGCAAACACAGAAACCAAACTAAGTGGACCAAACATGAAAACATGACCCTTGGTATGGATCTTGCTCCAGACTTTCAGATGTGAAAACAGCCCCTAAAATGTCTCTTGAACGTTAAGGGTTCGGTGGCAGTCACAACACAGAAGTCCAAGCATGCTCCTCAGAAGAAGTAATAAATAAGGTGTAAGAGAGTTAACTGTTGCTGTGTGCTGTCGCATCCACCACCTTATGGAACCACCCAAGTCCTGATTGGCAACCACACAGTGGAGACCAGAGCCAGTCAACAAAACGCCAAATTCTAAAGTGAGTGTATCATTTCAAGAACTTTCAAAAAACATAAATCAACATTTCCTATTTTGTGAAATAACTCCCAGCAATGCCATTTGTAGGTGAATTGTTTATATCTGGCTGACACATCACGGTGCTTTTAAAAGGTTTAGAGCAGAGATATTTTGAAGATCTATAGTGCACAGTTTAAATAAAGTGCATAGCGCAAGTGCATTTGGGGTGTGCACTGATGTACTGTGTGTGGCAAATAGGGCTTAATGACTGGATTCATCATAATTGAAAAAGACTTCTCAACTGCTTTGATAAACAAGTAGCCTGTTAAACATTTTATCAAGTGGGTGGGGGTGGGGGGGGGGGGACTACAAATATTGATGAATTACAGCTTTTTAAAAGGACATGTGACACAGAATTCATAACTCTCAGATTTTGGCTAATAGAGGTCATGTAATGAAAGACCTGTAGTAATTTGTGCACTTTTGTCAACAGCCTCTAAGCTTACGGCAATCAAAACAAGCAGCTATGGAGACTGGCAAAAACAAAGTCCTCATATTTCCTACAGTGTGTACATCACTGAGCAAACTTTCTCACACACACGGTTTAATAGGATGCAGACAAACTGCTGCTCATGTAAGAATGGAGGTGCAGATTAAGTGTGATGTCGTGTCATAATGACTCATCTTTAAAGTGATAATTGTGTTCATTTTCACGCAGTCGCGGTAACAGGAGCAGCTGCCCTTCATTGTGAGGAGAGAGGCTGCATGTGCATGTCAATCAGTCATGAACCCAGCCTGATAAAATCACCATCTCCATTAGACACAGCTTCCTGCATGTTCATAAGTGTCAGTCGTAAATGCAGTAACGGTAAAAAGTCTGAATTTTAGAAATACAGCTGTGTGTTCAGCCTGTAAAAACAGCATCGTGATGGCGCTTCAGATGCACACATCCACACAGCATCCTGGAGAGTTCCACGTGTATATTCACGGCACCAGCTGTAACCACATCAAAACAACACCCTGCTCCAGTACAGAGAGCAGACACCTCACACATCTGGATCCAAAATCCGACAGACTCTCTTAAAAAAATTCAAAGAGTCAAAGGTGAAGTGTCCGTCACCTTGTCTCCGTATGGAGTGTACTGAATGAACTCAGTGGTGCGTGCACGTCCGGAAGCAGGTACAAAGTGCTGAAGCTCCTGAAAATAACGTATGCCTGACTTGTCCCAAGTGTCTACCTGCAGGTCCACTGATCTGGATGATTGCTGAACCATCGCCTGTCCCAAGTGTCTACCTGCAGGTCCACTGATCTGGATGATTGCTGAACCATCGCCTTCATATGAATGGCCAGTAGTTTCACGATCTGATGTAACTTCAGTTTCACTCTGTCAGTTTACCGTTGTGTTGTTTCTGTCTTTGCTCAGATTGACATCACCCACTGAGAACTGCCAAGAAATGCTGAGTAAAATGTTTTTCAGAAATGCACCTGCTGACTCGATGAGCGAGAGGCTTAATTACCAATAAAGCACGTCAGCGACCACTGGTTGTGACCACATATGCCCCTATAGACTTACAATCATGAATACTATGATGTGTTGCTGAACAGCACATTAAATAACATGTGACATGTCCTTTAAAGATACAGACTGACTCCATTTCCATGTAGACCTTAGCCTATGAGCAACAGAAATTGCTAATGTTTACCAACTTCAGGCGCAATCACAAAGGTTGTAAAATACTGACATAATCAACAGTAAAGTACAAGCTTATCTGTTTAAAATAAAAGCATAAGGGTAAATTTTCCCACAACAAACAGAAAAACCTGTTGCCGTTATGTTGAAATGTGGGGATATTATATCCACTGGTAGTCACTCGCTTTGGGAACTTCTTTGTGTTTGGGAAAATATAACTAGAAAAATATGACGGTGTAAAAATATCAATCTGTACATTGTGAACTAATTAGTGCAAAAGAGGTTAAGTGCAACGTTACATGATGTCCGCTGTCCACACTGTGCGCGCTCTGAATTAATCACTCGGCTGCAGATGGGGATGCTGTCGTCAGATGAGGACACGAAGCCTGTCGCGAACAGACAGAACACAGCCACTCCATCGTAGCAGAGCATGCCCTTATGCACACATTTAAACGTACAGTACAAGCATTATTATTACACCTGGGTACAAAACAAAGAGTAAAACCATACACAATGAATGTGCACAAAAGTCTTTTTAAAATCACTGACAACTGATGTTTTGTTGTGGGTTTTTTTTTTTTTTTGCTGCTGTCCCTGTGCTGTCAAAGCGGTGTCACCATCGATGACTGAGGGGGAACATTAATGCAAATCTCAATGAAAAATATAGTACATCATTAAAACAAACAAAATAACAGTAATATTGACTAAAATCTCATTGTAAACAGTTTGCCCCCTTTTTTTTTTTACCTCTAGCTTCAAAATACATTCTAATCGGGCTTAAAGTGAGGTTTTTGTATATTGGTATATAGTTAAAGGTCTGTGGCAAACACCTCGAACATAATCTCATGTTGAAGCTAACGTTCGTCTTCATTTCTACCACGGCTGTTAGAGAAGCTACAGTAGCGATGATGCTATGGCCTCCTTCCTTCACCTGCAGGAAGCTCGACCGCCAGATGTTTCCCTGCTCCAGATGTTTCTCTGCTCCAGCTGTCGTGCTATTCACTAAAGTTCACAGTGACACTACAAGCAGTTAATAGCATGTGCTGGCATTTATGCTGCTCTTCACTATGGCAATGGGGTTTCTATGGTGTGTCACCGTGGCAATGAGGTTGCCATGGTGGTTTCCAGGGAAGGCTAAGAACTGTTAATGCGAGACAGAAGCAGGGGGACTCTGACTCCTTACAGGATCATCGTGTTTTGTTTTTGTTTTTTACCCTGGAGAATGCGCAGAAGCAGTATCTTGCAGCTGGAGCGCCTTCCACTCTCAGTGCTGATTTCAAACATGTTTACACCGGTCCACCTCGTTTAAAGTTATCAAAATGACTGGAAAAAAATGATCTTGAGTCTATGTGAGAGCAAGCTGGTGTAAACAGCATTTGTTCACAAGTCTCAAATAAAAGTGTGATGCACAGTGTTCACGCCATTCACATTTATCAATCTTAGTGGCAGTGGGTGCATGCACGTTGGCCCTGTAGATTGTTTGCATGCATATTTAGATTTACACTGAAAGTCCACGTGAACACGTGGCAAAGCACATCAGGTCCGTGAAAGCTGTGGCGCACTTATCATTCACAGTCTGTCGCTGCGGAACGAGTCCTCCACAGATGGATCCGGCAGCACCATGTCGGGATCACTGAGCATGCTCAGACCGTCCAGGCTGAGGGGCTCGATCCGCAGCTCATCCTCCAATGGGAAGCCTCCTCCTGAGTCAAAGCATTCAGGCACTGCGGAAAGTGCGGCGCTGATGTCCTTTGACAGACTGGGGTTTGAGTCATCTAGAGAGGAAGAAACACAAGTCCCTGCTGTGTTACTCAGCACAGGGTTTTGGTAAATACAATGTAAACTTTGCTCCTTTAAAGAAAACTGCATGGCATCACCACTGTGTGTTAATCCCGTTTTCTGTAAACACCAAACTGAGCCTGAACCTGAACCACTACAAACAACAAATGACTTTACAAAGATATGTTTGTTTTCCTTTTGTCAGAAATTTCACACAATTATGCTGGAAATTATTACATTATAATTATTATTAAAAAAAGTTTTACCTTTCTAGTGCATTTCAATATTCTCTGTTTAAATCCCACTGAATTCCTCGAGAGCACATACCACCTCAAAGAATCACCACATCATTCCACCAAATCAACTTGATATATACTTACCCGTGAGTATGATGTTGGGCAGCCCTGAGCTGCAGTTGAAGTACATCATATTAGATCTTATGTTGAGCGGGTCCTGCAGACTGCCGTGGCTACCTCCAAGCCCCGCGAGGGCAGCCTGGGAGTAATACATCGAGGAGGGAGAGGACGGGTCAAAACAAGAACCTCCTGTCATGGTGTTCATTGCGTTTTCCAACAGACTGAACTGGTCCAACTTGGCAGGTTGTAGAGAGAAAAAATGGCAAAAAAAAAAAAAACCACAATCATAAAATTACACTGCTGTGTTCAATAACAACAACAACAAAAAAAAATCCCACCCTGTTACATGTGAGGCCCAACAGCAGATGGACTAAGTCAAATAGGGCTGAACATAATGTTGTGTTGGTGTAGTCACTGCAATGCGTGCATGAGCAACAGTCACATCACAGGACATGCTATTATCAAGCAAGGCAAATTAAATCAAACACCTCACTATGACTAATCCATCATATGCCAAATTACTCCAATTTTAGTATTCTTGTAGTCACAAAGGTTTTTATTCTTCTCTGCTAGAAACGAGTCATCAGGAGATGAAATATCCCCCGGACCCCACAAATCAGTAATACAAAGTGTCGGGGATCACTCAAGTACACCCTTATGCTAAATATGAATTAAATTGGCCAACTGGTTCTTGAGATATCGCGCTAACAAGGGTGGCAATGACAATATCTTGAATACTGCACTGTGACCTTGAAATTGACCCCCCTCGATCCCCTCGACTAGTGTCAGGGGATCAGCCAAGTACACCCTTAATGCTAAATATGAATGAAATTAGTTAACCGGTTCTTGAAGTGATGGACAGAAGGACATGCTGATCGCTATATCACCGTAATTCATACTGGGGGGATAAAAAGGAACACACAGACCGCAACTTGTCACAATGTTGCGGGGCTCATTTATGCCAATCAGTATTAAACTGGAAGGCATTTCCTGGAAATATGACCTTATATTGAGGAATTTTATTGTGAAGTGTTATAACAGAAAGACCACATTTTTCCTGTGTGAAGCACTGTGCAGCAAAGTTAGCTTAGCTCTGTGCTAAAACAGAGTCAAATCGGAGGAAACAAAATACAGAAATTGCTGCAAAAATAAAATCAACATCAGTTGTATGACATTACTTCAGGTGCAGAAAGGATGAGCAACAAAAACAGCTAATTTGATAACTGCAGGTTTTTTTTTTTTTTTTTACATATTTACGGAAATATAACTAATTAACATAATGAAGTTCAATATATAGAGCAGCACGATGGCTTAGTGGTTAGCAATGTTGCCTCACAGCGAGAAGGTCATGGGATCGACTCCCACCGGTGGCCTTTCTGTGTGGAGTTTGCATGTTCTCCCTGTGTCTGCATGGGTCCCCTCCGGGTGTTTCGGCTTCCTCCCACAACCAAAGACATGCAGGTTAGGTGGACTGGAAACTTTTTAATTGTCCGTAGGTGTGCATGTGGGTGTGAATATATTTGTCTATATGTGGCCTGCGACAGACTGGCTTCCTGTCCAGGGTGTACTGTACCCTACCGCACACCCTATGACTGCTGTTATAGGCTCCAGCTCCCTGTGACCCAATATTGGATAGGCGGTTGAAGATGAGTGTAGTGGTGTGCACTTTTGGATCCTTTGATGTCGACTCTTCCTATCATCCTGAAGCAGAATTCACCAAGCTTTGGATTGTTCACCCACTAACAGGGAATGTGAAAGATCCCCCTCGCACTGCCGCCCAACTAACTGTGCAAATGCACCACTCTCTGTCCCGCTTGATGCCACGCTATATAAAATAATCATTTCATAGCTGATAACGCATTTGCTCTCAGAACTTGGCTGATGAAACAATTCTATCATCGCTCCCAGAATCACAGAGAAATTATCTAAAGCTGACATGCTTGAGCGTTTGTGGTGGAGAACACATTCGGGACCTTGTCTCAAAGGTAACTATTTACAATATTTATATAGTAATGGATTGCTAAAACAGGTGCATTTTCATTTCCTTCTTATGAGTTAGATTATGTAGCTGTGAAGTTATGTTTATTATAGATGTAACATCTGTTCATAATCTCAATTTCAAATTCAGATGCGCTGTGTGCAATGACACGCAGTGTTTTCAAATAATGTTTGCAAATGGCGCAACTCCACGACCTGGAAAATGAGCAGGGGTGGATGCGAACACACAACCTTCCGCAATGGAAACAAGTGTACTTAACTGCTTGCCACCGTCCCTGCCCAAATGTACAGTACCTACAACACATTAATTAACATAAATCAGGGCTGTGAAATGAAAATTGTGAAATCCGAGAAAAATTTGCAGGGGGTGTGGAGGGCATAATCCCCCAGGAAATGTTGAAATAACAGAATATGACATGGAAGTAGGACCTAGAATGATTTTCCTTTTAATTGGAAACATGCATTAAACCAGAACAATTAAACTACATGAAATTCATGAAGACTGAAAAGACTGTTAAAGCATTTCAAAAACCACAGCTAAAGCTTGGAAAATATTTTGAAAATCAAGGTAAAATATTAATAACATACCTTATAGTAAAAAAGTCACAGTGTAAATTCCTATAAATGTACTCAAAGCCACAGTGTCTTTTTTCCCCATGAAAAAAAGTCTACGTTAATAAAAACTCAATTACATTCTTGTGTAAATTCATGTAAATCCATTCAAAGCCAGTCTTTCTTTTCAATGAAAGAAAGTCTAGATTAATGAAAAAAGTCACATAATCTTGTCTAAAATCCTGTTTGAACAGCATAATGTTTATTTTCCAGAGAGAGAAAAATTCTTACAGTGTTTCCTGATGGCACAGTACACTTTTCCCGTTTATTTATTTATTTTTAATCTTTCAGGTGTGTTGATGAAGCCAGCGACAATTCCACGGATTATTGTCCTTATCAGACTTTTTCAAACCATCTTTCTCACCATCTTCTCTCTATCCGACGTCGGTCCGTGACACAGACATGCTGCGCAATTCTGTTAAAAACTTTAGAGCTCTAAAAGTTTGCGATGTCCACATGCTACGTTTAGCTTAAGCTTCACACAGGAGCCACACAGCGTTGCCGCAGCAACCAACCAGTCCCGCTTTACAACTGTCACAACAGCCAGGCTTTTTTCTTCCGCAGATCCGAGGACACTGATTTGACCGCGGACCGTCGCAGTCTTATAAAACTTGCACGATGTCGTAAAAAAAGAACACTTTGTGATAAACATTTTAAAAACTCAGTGACGATCATGATTCCCACCGATGATTTTTGCAAAGTTCATAGATTGAATAGTTTATTGGATTACAAAAAAAATTTCTGTAATTGTTTTTAACAAGAGTGAAATTTCTTTTATTAGTTGTTTATGTGTTTCTGAGAGCCTAATATTTTTACACTTTATGTCCTTTGCAATTTCAAGGGTGATATCTTCCAAAACAATTACACGACATTCAGTTACATGAATTAATCGCAAACCTTTTAACCGCAATTAGATTTTTCTAAATCCCCGACAGTACTATTATAAACATTATAAAGGTTTATAAAAGGGACATTTTTGGACTAAAAATAATTTTTGGTTTCATGCAGAGGCTAATTTAATAGTTTTAGAGCACAGATTTCTAATTCTGCAAATCTCACTGCAAAAGAGGAACTTGCAAACTGGTCAGCCCACACTGACACAAAATGAACATGAGAAAAGACGTAAAGAATGACGATGACAGAAATGATCAAAAATGGTCCACCTGGCTATCATAAATAATGTAATAAATAACTGCTGGATCTGCAGTATCACCAAACTAGAACACATTTTCCTTCCATCCGTATTTCCATCACTATTCATGAAAAAAATAAAATAAAATAAACCAGTATTACTTTAGTTTATGCAAACAGCCTGACAATCAAATGACTCAAACCCGAATCTTCCTCGGTAGAGATAACTACTTAGCTGACAATTTGATTCTCGGGTTTGTGTGGTTCAACAGAAATGTGTGTATATTCTGCTGAGAGAGAAAAACTACCTGAATGCCAACAGTGCCTCCAAACAAAACACTACAAACACTGGAGCACAAGTTTGTCAGCTAGCTGGTGGGTCCGACACCCTGACAAAGGCCATCTTTAATGGCTCTTACTTGGCTCGTGGTGAAGTCCAGTGGGATACTCTGAAGGGGAGAAACCGGCTGCTGTTGTTGTGGTTGTTGCTGCTGTTGGTGCTGTCGTCTCTGGTCCACTGCATGCTGGGATTGTTGGTAGAGAGGATAGGGTGGAGGCGGCTCCCTTGGCATGCTGCTGGTATCCAAAGGAACTCCCTGCACAGACAGAGACGGCCAGGAGGAGTCACTGCCTACTGGCTGCAGTATGATTTCCCCATCAAACTCAAAAGACACATAAATCAAGTGTAGCAGTCAAAGTGCACAAGTGCAGCGTCATAACAGACCAATCTGATGATTACTGCATCAATTCACTGGGCAATGCTCTAAAATGAATATTCTCATTTACCTTTCTTAACTTGTCTATTAATATTAATAAAGGTGAAAAAGAAAGCATCTTTCCCCACATACCATTACTGAATGACCACTACTGATTTCACAGGTTACAAAAAAATTGTACTACTTCACATATTGCTGCATATCCTTTGAATTTCCTCAGTTTATTTCCTCTGTGCATTTCAATAAACCTTCCTTCCAGACTTGTACTGTATGTATTTTGTTGTTGTTTTGACCTAAGACATTTACATTTTCCAATAACAATGTTGTAAAACGTAATGGCAGTGCTCATCCAGTACATACTTATATCGTAAAAAACAAATTTACCACATATACTTTCACATAATGCATACATATAATTCTTTGATGGCTCAAACATATCCTCAAGCTGAATTTGTACTTTGGGATATCACTTACCAATGCTTTGTGGGTGTGATTCTCTCCCCCCCCCCCCTATCATTCATAGCCAATGTCATGTCACTGGTTGAATAGACAGTGATACAGCATTGATAGGAGTCGTATCACAGAGTTCCAGCTAGCTTTCAAAAACGGCAGGGTGCCGTTAAGAAATGAGGAGACTTTTACATGCAAAACTGCAAAATGTGCGCAGCCACAAACATAATTTGTTAATCATTAAAAAAGTTTGAAAGCATTATAATAAACTAACAGCCTACTAAAAAAGGAAGCATGTCTTTATTGAATTTCTTTTTGCACTTGAAATAAAGTAAAAATTACTGAAAACACTAGAAGAATTATTAGACTCAGAACTTGAGACAAAGACACTGTCAGAAACCTGGTATGTAAAAACCTGAAAACAGACTAAAATTATTGCTCGGAGATTAGAAGACAAGTCACTGAATCTACAATCATTCAATCACATGTCAAAACAGCGTTAATTGAGTGGTTTACTTGACAGTAAGTCCCTTCAGCTGCACCCTTGTTTTTACTACGGGTCACTGCAGCAAATCCAAGGTGGACCTGCATGTAGATTTGGCACAAGTTGTACGCCGGATGCCCTTCCTGACGCAACTCCACATTACATGAAGAAATGTAGCAGGGGTTGGGTTTGAACTGGGAACCTGCAGCACTGAAACAAAGTGAACGAACCAGTTGGCCACCAGCCCCGCCTATCAGTTTATTTGATATACTTTAATAAATGAAAAACAAACAACTGAAATGGGAAAATGTGTTTCATTTAGGTGCATAATAATTCTGCACACTAATAATTGCCTGATAATTTTGCGCACACACATACAGCGGGTAAAATAAGTATTCAACATGTCACCATTTTTCTCAGTAAATATATTTCAAAAGGTGATAGACATGAAATTTTCACCAGATATTGTAACAACCCAAGTAATCCAGACATACAAAGAAATCAAACCATAGACATCCATAAATGATGTATAATAATGTGCAATGACACAGGAAGGAAGAACTGAACACCTGAATAAAAGGAGGAGTAAAAAAGCATGGAAAGCCAAGACACCAGCTGAAATGATCAGTAATTAGAAAACAGTCCTGCCCCTTGTCAGTGCAAATTCATATCAGCTGGTTCAGTCCCAAGTGATGGCCTATAAAAAGGTGTCTAATTATCAAGGTGTCACTCAAGAAACATCTCATGATGGGTAAAAGCAAAGAGCTCTCTCAAGATCTTCACAACCTTGTTGTTGCAAAACATACCAATCGCATTGGTTACAGAAATATTTCTAAACTTGTGAATGCTCCAGTGAGCACTGTTGAGACCAGAATCTGAAAGCAGAGAGAACAAGGCTTGACCAGGTGCTCCTTGTAAGACTTCTGACAGAGGAGTGAAAAGAATTATCAGAAGGACCACTTGAGGTTCCAGCAGCATTGTATAGCAGCACACAGGGTAAGAAGCACACAGAGCATCAAAAGTGAAAGTATTAAAAAAAACATAGAAGAGGTTCACGGAACCTTCAAGATTGAAGAGTGTGTGGAAGAATGGACCAAAATCACACACGGAACCTTCAAGATTTGAAGAGTGTGTGGAAGAATGGACCAAAATCACACCTGACCAATGCATGCGACTGGATTCGCCACACAGGAGGCATCTTGAAGCTTCATTACCAACAAAGGCTTTTGTACGAAGTATTAAATAAATTTCAGTAAGCCTGTTCAATACTTATTCCCTGTGTCATTTCACATTACTACACATAATTAATGTACTTATTTGCTTCGATTTCCTTGCATGTGTAGATTACTTGGGTTGTTACTGATATCTGACGAAAAGTTCATGTCAGTAACACCTTTAAAAATATATTTACTGAGAAAAAAGGTGACTTGTTCAATACTTATTTTACCTGCTGTATATGTCCCCTGAGAAAGACAAAATTCACTTTTCATTTGTTAAACATTCAGGTTTGAAGTTTTTTTTAAACATATTGGATTGACTGAGCACTGTATTTGTTAAACAAAAAATTAAACCTCAGGAATACAACTTGCATTATAATGGCTAGAGGAGAATTTGATACAACGTCACCTTCTGGGAATAACAGAAATTCTCCATACTAAAGTAGCCTGTTCGTCAGCACAGCTAACTTGCATCCGGCAAACTCCATATTGTGTTAAGCATTTTAGCAATCAAACACTGAAACGGAAAATGGGAAAGGAGTGCATCATTTACAAATGTATAAATAGGGATACAGACAAACACAGGGCACTGCAGTTTCACAAGGATTTTGCGAGGAGAACCCAGTAGTTGAGAGTGATTACAGGAGGGACCAAAATCACTGGAAAGCATTGGGAAAGGAGGAGCATGTGTTTGTAATGATCACGTCAGAAATATGTTTTGACAAATGTTGTCCTTTCATATAAATAATTTTATTTATGAACACGAGTAGCATCAATTCAATTCAGCATGTTCAGAAGGACTGAAAATATCGTTTGTGAATAACGTATCTTGAATTCTAAAGCCCAATTTATGCTATTCTGCATCTGCAGACCAGTTGCCACGCAGAGCCGTCTGTGTCATGGCAGACCCCCTCTAAGCCCCTCTCCAAAGCCTGACGTGCACCTCTCAAAAAGTTTGACTCCATGTCGGGACGATAGACCACACGGGCTGTGAGTGGGCTGCTAACTACATCATTTCCAAAATCTCACTTTTCCGGTTTCACAATCAATGACTTTAATGGGATAGTAAGCCAGTCTTCACAAAAAAACATTACACCCCCTACTGTTCTGGCAGCGACTTGCACTGCAACACCCACCAACTCCAACAGAGAACGTCAAAAGGTTCACAACTGCATCTAAGCGATTGCGTGGCCACAGATATACAGAGTAGTAGAAGCATAAAAAGGCTGTAATTCTCCATTTCCCTCACACCTGCACAGCAAATCTCATTAATTCTGTTAAAAACATACAGACCTTTTAATGAATGATCAAGGCCATTATGGATGCTGAAAGCCTGGGATATTCAAAAACAGCAATAATGTGCACTGCCCAGTCAGTGTTTTAATAAATACATGCGCCGTTCATTAGCATGCCCATTTTTAGCATACACATGTAGCCAAATCCAATAAGAAAAACAAAACAATCAATACATAATTGTCAGACTCCAAGCTTTAACAACTTTTCATCGTCATTAGGCTGAACAAAGCTGGACTCAAGATCAAACTGGTCTGAAGTCCAAATATGGCCAATTTGTCAGGTTCATATGTCAGGTCAGCCAAGTTACTCCCCTTGGCATTTTACACAGATCGAGAAGACTTTTCAGTCACTTGTCAAACTTTACCTCAATGAAGTGTCTTTGCTCAGTTTCTGTGTCTAACGCTTTCACGTATGCTGAAAAGTCAAACATAGTTTCATCCAATAGTACAAGAATTCTTGACGATAGCATGCCCTGACTTTCTGTGGATGGCCAGTTTCCTGGACGATGTCACTTTTATGATCCCCAAATTTTCCTATTGCTAGCCTTGTAAGTGTACCTGTACAACCCCTGGCAAAAATTATGGAATCACCGGCCTCGGAAGATGTTCATTCATGGCTGTCATTACATCATCAATAAATGCACAAGTTTACGTTGATATTTTGGACAACTGAAAGGATATTTGGGGATGATTAAATCATTTTTCAAGATGATAATGCATCTTGCCATAGAGCAAAAACTGTGAAAACATTCCTTGCAAAAGACACATAGGGTCAATGTCATGGCATAGGGTCAATGTCAACGAGCAGATCTGATTTGATGCAGGTGTTAGTTTAGGGGATGAAAATTTACAGGGTGATTCCATAATTTTTTCCTCAGAATTGAGTGATTCCATATTTTTTTCCTATGCTTGGTCTAAAAAAGTAACCGTTACTGACTGTCACAATCTTTTTTTCTTGATTTCTTATAGTGTTTCTTAAAGCCAGAAAGTTGCCATTTGAAATGACTTTAGTTTTGTGTCATGTCTGTGATCTGCTTTTTTTCTACAAAATTAAACAACTGAATGAACATCATCCAAGGCCAGTGATTCCATAATTTTTGCCAGGGGTTGTATATGCGGGAGAAAAAAACAAGATGTAGAAAAAAGTGAAGGGAAAAGGGTTCTGTGTGGTACCTGTGTGATGGGGGACAATGTGGGGGACATGGTGGGAGAGAGTTGCTTGGACAGACCCCTGCGCTGCTCTGTGCCAGGAGAAAGGGTGAGGGGGCTGATGGGCGCTGGCCGTCGTCGAGGGGAGTTGCTGCTCAGACGCATGGTTGAGTTGATGGACGGGTTGCTGATTGATGACTGCATCTGGCAGCTGTTGAGGGATGCCTGAATGGAGGGATTGCTCAAAGAGGTGGAGAGACCTGCAGGGGACGATAGAGACAACAAGACGTGAAAATAAAAAAGTCAATGCATGAGTCCATGTTACATGTGAATCTAATGAGGCAGCTGTGAATCCTCAGCAATCCAGTTCCTTAGAACTCAAGGGGAACATGTGGAAGTTATGATGTAGCATCCACTTAATTTTCCAGTGTGCTCTCCAGCCTCCAACCAAAAAACACTGGCCTACACTGTGTGACTGGACGGGGAGGACAAGATGGAAAGCGGGGGCGGGGGCAGAACAGAGAGACAGAGAGAAAAGAAAAGAGCTGATTGTAGAAGGCCAAAGCAAAGTCAAACTTCCTCTGTCACTTTGGTGCTCAGCCATGCTGAAATGTGTTCAACAACTGAACATGGAAGCAAAATCGCATTCTGGAGAGTATATTAAAAACCCCCCAAAAAAACAGGAAAGAGTCAAAGGGAGCTGTGACCACATCAGACATCAGTACCAAGAACTGGTGCACATATTCTTTCATAAGATGTGTAATGTGTTGAATGCTTTGCTGGAAAAGAAAGAAATCCAGAACTTCCCAAATGGCCCTGATCAAAAGTTTACATACCCCTGTTCTTATGTTTATGTCACATTGAGAAATCCTAATTAACAGACACACTGCAGTCATTGCTGCATCATCTCCTGTTGTGTTCATAATAAATATTTATGGTGTATTTTTTCTGGTTGAAGCTCAAATATGAATGAATGAATCTACCAGAATTAAAAAAAAAAATTTCATGCTATTTTATTTGCCTAAAAATAAATGCCCAGGGCTTCTTATGTTTATCCAAAAAATGATCCCATCTGAAACAACAACAACAACAGACAAGTTATGGTTTTAATTAGCATTTCTAATTTTTTTTTTTTTTTTACATTAAAATGTAAAGTAATCAGATTAATCTTGGTTTAAAAAAAATTGTAAGGATTTTTCTTCAGAAAACTGTTGTGTATACACATTTCTACACCCTGTAGTATGCCGTGTTTTGGCCTGATGCCACATTTCTATTGGACACACGAAGCTACATTACAATACGCAGCAACGTCACGGCATGCAGCATTGAAAGCTGGATTGGGTTGAACTCTGATTGCGGCGGCTTGATGACAAGTGGCAATGCGTGCTCCTGGCAAAGTGCTGGTTAGCTCGGTTTTTGATGCACCGTGGTGCAACGTATCTCATTGAAAATAATGGGTTTTAGAGTGTACATGTTTAACACCCTGATCACGCTCAGTGTGAAAGGCCTATTAGCCTTTCATGGATACTGCGTTTGTACCAAATCAAATATTGTGCCCAAGAACACACAATGCACAGGTACAAAATATGCTTCACCCACCCTGCGAGTTGCCAATGCCTAGGTGCATCATGGCGGCCGGTAGGTTTCCAGTGCTGCTGCCCCCACTGAGATTAGGGTATCCTGTATTGTCCTCAGGGTCCAAAGGTGTGGTGAGTGGTGGGGGAAAGGGCAGATTGCTGAGGTCAGGCAGGGAGCCGCTGGTATTTAATGAGCCCTGGTAATGGGACAGACTCAGGTTCTGCTCCGGAGATGGGAATATACTGTAGTAAAGATCGAGAGAAAACTGGTTTGATTCAGCAATGATGATGTGAATTTGTTTGACTCAAATTGCCTTTCCAATCTAACAGGATGTTACTCTGACTCCTATACACTTGTTCCAGCTTCTTTCTTCCACCGCCTTCATGATTTTCTCTGCTTTCCAAATCTGTTCATATGCTAACAACACACGAGCAACAACTGTGACTCATTGTTGACTGTCCTCACACAAACTGATGAGACAAACAATGAACAAATGCGAGCCAATGCACAAAAGGCAACAAAAGTCGAAGCCAGAGGCATTTCCATCACATGTTGCTGTTTGCTCCATTTTATAGTGAGTAAAATAAGTATCTGAACACCCTGCGGTTTTGCAAGTTCTCCCACTTTGAAATCATGGAGGGGTCTGAAATTTTCATTTTAGGTGCACGTCCACTGTGAGAGACATAATCCAAAAAAAAAAAAAAAAAAAATCTGGAAATCACAATGTATGATTTTTTTTTTTAATGAATGTATGAATTTATTTTTATGTTACTACTGCAAATAAGTATTTGAACACCTACCAACCAGCAAGAATTCTGGCTCACACAGACCTGTTAATTTTTCTTTAAGAAGCCCTCTTATTCTGCACTCTTTACCTGTATTAAATGCACCTCTTTGAACTTGTTACCTGTATAAAAGACACCTGTTCACACAATCAATCACACTCCAACCTGTCCACCATAGCCAAGACCAAAGAGCTGTCTAAGGACACCAGGTACAAAACTGTAGACCTGCACAAGGCTGGGATGGATTACAGGACAACAGGCAAGCAGCTTGGTAGAAGACAACAACTGTTATGATTATTTATTAGAAAGTGGAAGAAACACAAGATCTCCCTCGGTCTGGGATTCCATGCAAGCTCTCACTTTGTGGGGTAAGGATGATTCTGAGAAAGCTCAGAACTACACAGGAGGACCTGGTCAATGACCTGAAGAGAGCTGGGACCACAGTCACAAAGATTACATTAGTAACACATGATGCTGTCATGGTTTAAAATCCTGCAGGGCAGCAAGGTCCCCCTGCTCAAGCCAGCACATGTCCAGGCCCATTTGAAGTTCACCAGTGACCATCTGGATGATCCAGAGGAGGCATGGGAGAAGGTCATGTGGTCAGATGAGACCAGAATAGAGCTTTTTGGAATCAACTCCACTTACCATGTTTAGAGGATGAGAACAACCCCAAGAAAACCATCCCAACCGTGAAGCATGGGGGTGGAAACATCATACTCTGGGGGTGTTCTTCTGCAAAGGGGACAGGACGACTGCACCGTATTGAAGGGAGGATGGATGGGGTCATGTATTGCGAGATTTTGGCAAACAACCTCCTTCCCTCAGTAAGCGCACTGAAGATGGGTCATGGCTGGGTCATCCAGCGTGACAATGACCCCAAACACACAGCCAGGGCAACTAAGGAGGGGCTCCGTAAGAAGCATTTTAAGGTCCTGGAGTGGCCTGGCCAGTCTCCAGACCTGAACTCGATAGAAAATCTTTGGAGGGAGCTGAAACTCCAAACCTGAAAGATCTAGAGAAGATCTTTATGGAGGAGTGGACCAGTGTGTGCAAACCTGGTGAAAAACTACAGGAAACGTTTGACCTCTGTAATTGCAAACAAAGGCTACTGTAGCAAATATTAACACTGATTGTCACAGGTGTTGAAATACGTATTTGCAGCAGTAACATTCAAATAAATTATTAAAAAAAAAAATCATACATTGTGATTTCCGGATTTTTTTTTTTTTAGGTTATGTCTCTCACAGTGGACATGCCCTAAGATGAAAATTTCAGACCCCTCCATGATTTCTAAGTGGGAGAACTTGCAAAATTGCAGGGTGTTCAAATACTTATTTTCCTCACTGTATTATCATCTCTCTCTACATCTTATCACTATTTATTATAATCTATTTCCACAGACAATTAACCACCTTTATACAAACATGCTAAAATTGCCAGACATATAGTAAATTAACTTCTATTTCATAGCATATTTTAAGATAAACTCTTTAAGCATGTGCTGTTCTTCTTAGACTTACTTGATTCCAGGAACTTCACAGGATTTAGGCCTTGATGCTAGAGACTGGATCTAAAATAGAAAAAAAGGTCACTTAGCTGAGGTGAATGTGCAATTATATGATTAACTGGGGTCTCTGTGGCCACCGGGACAATGCAATTAGCAACAAGCAGGGATAGTTGGAATAAATGGGCCAACGGGACGAAGCACCCCCAATCTTTTACAAGATAAAATATTTTCGTGCTACCAAGTGCAGCAACAGCACCAAACAATCACAAGAAAAACACAGGATTGAATTAAATAGGCTTGGTTTTCCACAGCCCAAACTATCAAAAACCTCAGCTTTTGTTGATCTTCACAGTGTAGGATGTCATAGGTGTCTGGCATGCCTCCTTGATCTGATGAGCTTTTCGGCTGACTTCAATCAACCCCGAATTTTGTGAATGTGTGATGATGGCAAGTAATAGACAATAGCAAACAAGGTTGATTATTCTTTCTTCCAGCATTTAGTGAATGACAGCAGACAGACAGTTTTCTGACTGAAGATGGCTGCAGTATGAATGAGGATTATTAATTCATAACCAGTCATTTGTCCACCGAAGATAGAGTCCTTCCGGTATGTGTTATCTCGGAGGACTCTGGAGGCAGTTGCAAGGTATCGACGGGCCCGAAGGGCAGCAGCCTCTGCTCTGGAGGACGCAAAGCAGCAGGTGTGGAAGGAGTTGGGAGCAGCCATGGAGAAGGACGTTGGTCGGCACCAAGGTGGTCGGCACAGTCGGTCGGCACCAAGGTGGTTCTGGCGGACCGTGAGGCACCTCAGCAGCTGAAAACGGGGAACCACCCAAGCTGTCTACAGTAAGGATGGGACTCTACTGACCTCAAATGAGGATGTAATCCAACACTGGAAGGAACACTTTGAGGAACTCCTACATCAGAGATCCGTGCACAAAGGCTGAAGTTGCTGGGTGTGGAGGGACTGTCTTGGATGAGACGTCTCTTCAGCATTGCGTTGAGGTCTGGGACAGTGCCTAAGGAGTGGCAAATTGGGGTGGTGGTCCCCATATTTAAAAAGGGCGACCAGAGAGTGTGTGCCAACTGCAGGGGCATCACACTACTCAGCCTCCCTGGTAAAGTCTACTCCAGGGTGTTGGAAAGGAGGGTTCGGCCGATAATCGAACCTCCGATTGAAGAGGAACAATGCGGGTTCTGTCCTGGTTGTGGAACAACCAACCAGCTCTTCACTCTTACAAGGATCCTGGAAGGTGCCTGGGAGTAGGCCATCCAATCTACATGTGTTTTGTGGACTTGGAGAAGGTGTGTAATTTTAATGCCAAAATTATCAGGGGTGCCCAAAACTTCACATACAAAAGGTTTGGTCACCCCTGAAGACTTTATAAAACATTGATTGTTTGGATCAGCTATTTCAGTTAAATATATCATATAGCAGACAAACACAGTGATAATTGCGAAGTGAAATGAAGTTTATAGGATTTACAAAAAGTGTGCAATAATTCTTTAAAGAAAATTAGGCAGGTGCAAAAATTTGGGCAATAAAAAAAAAAAAAAAAAATCAATATTTAGCACATCCTCCTTTTTCAGAAATAACACCCTGTAAACGCTTCCTATAGCTGCTAATGAGAGTCTGGATTCTGGCTGAAGGCATTTTGGACCATTCTTTACAAAACACTTCCAGTTCAGTGAGGTTTGTTGGTTTCTGAGCATGGACAGCCCACTTAAAATCACACCACAGATTTTCAATAATATTCAGGTCTGGGGACTGAGATAGCCATTCCAGAACACTGTACTTGTTCCTTTGCATGAATGCCTTAGTAGATCTTGAGCTGTGTTTGGTGAAAGAGCCAGCCCCGACGCAACTTCAACTTTGCCACTGATTCATGAACATTGTTCTCAAGAATCTGCCGATATTGACTGGAATCCATGTGAATAGGCATGGGCCGGTATGAGATTTGGACGGTATGATAACCGTGGGCAAAAATACCACGGTTTCATGGTATTATGTATAGCTTTAAAATATGCTTTAATATTATGGCTATTTGCATATGAAGCATGCGTGATTCAGCCGCACTAATTGACATGATGTCTACCGCTACGAGCACTATACCACTGAAAACTTTAGAGAAAATACCAAAATAATAGTCACTCTTTTAGACACTCTTTTAGACCGGAGTGCCCTCTATAGTACGGGCAGAGCTGGAAGCTGATGGGGGATTTTCATCAGTTTTCCTTGTGGAAGTCACTGAGGTAGTCAAACAACTCAACAGTGGCAAGGCCCGGGGGTTGATGAGATCCATGCACCAAGCCTGAAGGTGTTGGGTGTGGAGGGACTGTCTTGGATGAGACGTCTCTTCAACATTCCGTTGAGGTCTGGGACAGTGCCTAAGAAGTGGCAAACTGGGGTGGTGGTCCCCATATTTAAAAAGGGCGACCAGAGAGTGTGTGCCAACTACAGGGGCATCACACTACTAAGCCTACAAAAATGTGCTTTAGCATACCTCAAGCAACTCTGTTTGTTGCGTGTACGCAGAAAAGGCTTCCTCTGAATTACAGCATCATACAGCATCTCTTTGTGCAAAGTGCACTATACGAGGTCTGCCCGTAAAGTATCGTACCTTTTTATTTTTTTCAAAAACTATATGGATTTCATTCATATGTTTTTACGTCAGACATGCTTGAACCCGCGTGCGCATGCGTGAGTTTTTCCACGCCTGTCGGTGACGTCATTCGCCTGTGAGCACGCCTTGTGGAAGGAGTGGTCCCGCCCCCTCGTCGGATTTTCATTGTCTGGAAATGGCGGAATGAAAAGGACTTTTTTTCCATCAGAATTTTTTCAGAAGCTGTTAGAGACTGGCACCTGGAAACCATTCGAAAAATTTATCTGGCTTTCAGTGAAAATTTTACGGGCTTCACAAGTTCTTTTATACTCACTCGACTGGTAAGCACTGAAAGCCGAGATAGACATGTCCCAACTTGTCCTATAACACGCCGAAACGGAGGTGTTCCTTTGTCTCGCTTCATCAGCGAATCGGTCGTGACGCGCGAAGCCTCCGCGCGGCTTTCCATGACAAAATCTCTTGTTAAAAGTGAAATCTGACGGAAAATGGCTGATGTCCAGGTCTTGTGATAACCAGAGAAAGAGCACACGACGGTCTCGTATCCACAGAGCCATCAGCTTAGAAATGATCCAGTGGTTTGTGCCGCATCGTCGCAGCTCGCAGCGCGGCGCACCGACCGTCCTTTAAAGGGGTCCTTAAACCTGTAGTTAAAGTCCTTATTCTCTGTGAAGCCCGTAAAATTTTCCCTGAAAGCCAGATAAATTTTTCGAATGGTTTCCAGGTGCCAGTCTCTAACAGCTTCTGAAAAAATTCTGATGGAAAAAAAGTCCTTTTCATTCCGCCATTTCCAGACAATGAAAATCCGATGAGGGGGCGGGACCACTCCTTCCACAAGGCGTGCTCACAGGTGAATGACATCACCGACAGGCGTGGAAAAACTCACGCATGCGCACGAGGGTTCAAGCATGTCTGACGTAAAAACATATGAATGAAATCCATATAGTTTTTGAAAAAAATAAAAAGGTACGATACTTTACGGACAGACCTCGTATAGCTGAACGATGCACAGAGACACTATCTGCGCAAGATCATGTTGTAGATCTTTGGAGCAGGTTTGTGGGTTGACTATGACTGTTCCCATCATCCTTCACTTCAGCTTTACTGAGATACTTCTTGGCCTGCCACTTCAGGCCTTAACTAGTACTGTGCCTGTGGTCTTCCATTCCCTCACTATATTCTTCACAGTGGAAACTGACAGCTGAAATCTCTGAGATAGCTTTTTGTATCCTTCCCCTAAACCATGATGTTGAACAATCTTTGTTTTCAGGTCATTTGAAAGTTGTTTAGAGGCTCCCATGTTGCCACTCATTAGAAAAGATGCAAAGAGGGGAAACATTTGCAAATGGCCACCTTAAATACTCTTTCTCATGATTGGATTCACTTGTGTAAGGAGGTCAAGGGTCAATGACCTTACCAAACCAATTTTGTGTTCCAATAATTAGTGCTAAATGTATTGAAATTAATAAAATGACAAGGGTGCCCAAATTTATGCACCTGCCTAATTTTAAATAGTTATTGCACACTTTCTGTAAATACTAGAAACTTCATTTCACTTCTCAAATATCAGTGTGTTTGTCTGCTATATATTTAACTGAAATTTCTGATCCACACAACCTATGATTTATAAAGGAAAATCATGAATATATATATATATATATGAGCAATTGAAATGGGCATGACTGCTAACTGTATTTTATCTCTGGAGGCAGACGATCAACCAAAGTACTGACATCATCATAATCACTGTATTTTTGCACTCACCCACCCAATGTGACCACCAGCTACCACTGGCAATAAGGCATCATTAACTGCATGCAAACAAAATGCCTTCTTTACATGGGCCTCGCTGAACAAGCACAGGCATGTTCCACTGTGTCAACATATCTATTTATACACATACATATCAGAATAACTACAAAATATCACGTTAAAAATTGACAACGTAGCCCAAAATAGTGAAATACTGAATATGCAGTATTTTTATGGTTTATGGTACTGATGTATATGTACCAGAACCATTGTGTGACAATTACTCCTAAGCATGCCCTGCTAAATGCATGAACTTTATCAACTGTATTGAGTTCTCTGGGGACCACAGTCGAATATTGTCTTGTTCTGAGTGGAAACTTTTTTTAATAAAAATATATAAAAATATAAAAGGGATCCCCTAAAGGGATGGTAAAAATGAGAAAATAAATACATTTATTAAAAGTAAGTCTAGGGTACGTAGATTAGACATTTATACAAAGTTGCCTGCAAATAATTTCTCCTGTGGAACTGTCATGGACATAATGCATCACTCAGACAGAGTGTAATAAATGAAGCCAACTCTCGGCCTTGAGTCTCACCTTCTTTGCCTCCCACAGCTGCTTGGGGAGGGGCTTGCTGACACCTATTAGACTCTCCTCATTTGGCAAGCTAGGGAAGGAGAAGACTGCAGACAGAAGACGAAATAAATCACACCTGTCGTCAGCAGACAAACTGATCAAATCCTCAATCATGGACTGGGACGAGTGTGACATCTTGATTATCAAAGAAAGGTGAAACTCACTATCTCCGGAGCCATCCACCTCAACCTCATTTGCACTTGCTGCATGCCAGCCTCCATGGGAAAGAAAACAAAACAGAGGAAAAGGAAAGGGAGATGGAGAAATTTTTGTAAAAGAAGAAAAACAAAGAATAACTTTAGAGGATAATCAACATTTACTGACAGTTGAGATTATTCTGCTATCTACAGCACAATAACTAGTCTATATGATAGAACAGGCCCTTTGAGATACACACCATAATTACTGCTCAGTTTCCTAAAGACAACAGCTGAGCATCTGGCATCATGTAATTAGTCACAAAGTGGAGGAAAGAAAAAAAGAGAGGCTCTGCGGGGGTTCACAGACAGAAAAGGTGACTGTGGAATTTTTGTTTTCCATGCCACAAATCAGAATCAGTAAAGCCTTTATTTGTCAAGTATCTACAAGAATACAAGGAATTTGACACTGGCCTGAACTGTACTCTCGCTGTACAAATATAGACTAAACACTAAATAATTCAATTGTTTATCAGTGCGATGGCGTGTGGAAAGAAACTGTTCCTGTCTCTGGTTGTTTTAACGTACAGAACTCTGTAACCTCGACCAGAGGGGAGGAGTTTAAACAGTGTGTGTCCAGGGTGTGAGGGGTCTGCAGAGATGTTACCAGCTCACTTCCTGGTCCTAGACCGGTTTAAGTCCTGGATGGAGGGCAGGCTGGCTCCAATTATTTTTTTTCTGCAGACCTGCCAGTTCGTTGGGAGTCTGTGCCTGTCATGGTTGGGGGCAGAGGGAAACCAAACAGGGATGGAGATGCACAGGACAGACTGGATGTGTAGAAGATGATGAGCAGTTCCTGGGGCAGGTTGAACTTCCTGAGCTGTTTGAGGAAGTACATTCTCTGCTGAGCCTTTTTCCTGATGGAGTCTGTGTGGCAGGTCCACTTCAGATCCAGTAGACACAGTGTTGTTGAGGATGGCCGGGGGGTGGGGGTAGTGATGGTGGGTTTCTCCTGAAGTCCACTATCACCTCCACAGTCTTGAGCAGGTTCAGCTCCAGTTTGTTCTGACTACAGCAGAGGACCAACTGTGTCACCTCCTGTCTGCATGCAGCCTCATCACCACCCTGGATGAGACCAATGATGCTGGTGTCCTCCGCAAAGTGTCTCTCTGTCTCTCTTTCGATCTCTATCTATATCTTCTCTCTCGATCTCTCTCTCTCTCTCTCTCTCTCTCAAATCAGCGAAGGATATGTACGTGGCTATTTAGTTTTTCTCCTGGCTTCTTAATTCTGTGTCCAACACTGTTTCCTATTTTTAGAAATCCAACTTTAATTTTCTCCTGTCTTCTTCAAGCCACAGTGCTTAGATTTAAACTCAGTTTCTCTTACGTTCATCTCTGATTCATCGCCGACCCATGCCATGCTCTCATTCTCTGTAAGGCCCCTTCATTTGCAACAATTTGGACAATGAGGCGATACATCAGTCTGGCATCACTTCATTTGCCTTTCAAAGGTACAGAGTTGCTGTTGCTCAGAGAAGGCGCAAATGGAATGGAAAGGGGGAAAACTGGGATGGAAAAAAATGGCTGGCCTTATGTTCTTTGCTGGATCCTTTACACTGAGAATGGTTCAAGAATACACACAGGATGGGTGGAAATCACTGTTGCTGCAGCACAGAACCAATCGTCGACCTATCGCCTGCTGTGTTTACTACGCTAGGTCTCCCCTGACTGATGCCTTTTTCCATTGACAGCATGACAGAAAAGACGAAACTAAAAAGACTAGAACTAAACTCTGCTACAACTGTTTCCACCACAGTGGCTTGTGACTCATAGCTTTAATCCCTATATTGCTGTAGGCAGTCCAAGATTTATCATTACTCAAAACCTATTAACATCTTGGTGCATCAACATCAACATGGCCCACCCCCAGGCATCACGGCCTCACTGCTCTCCTAGAAATGGCAATTAACGCTCAGCAATGAGTTCTAAGGCTCACGGAAAAGACCATAATGCCTTGTAGAAACACTTTCCACAATGACAGGCATCAAAAAGTATGATTCATGCTCTACACACCACAATACAAATGTACAAGTGAATAAACATATGTCTGTATTGTTCCAAATAGAATAGTCTTTATTGTCATTGTGGCAGTGGGGGGGGGGGGGGGGGGGGGGGCGGAACATTGGGAGTGCTCCCCAAAGAGCTACTGTATACCACTAAAAAACCAAGACATCTTATACACCTCAAAAAATTGTTTAAATATAAAATATGTACTGTATATTAATATATGCATGCATACTGTAAGCTATGGAGTAGTGCAAAAAATTTTGGAACATACACACACACACACACATATAATATATATATATATATATATATATACACACATATATATATATATATATAATATATATATATATATATATACACACACATACACACACACACACACACACACAAACAGTGGGGCAAAAAGTATTTAGTCAGTCCCTGATTGTGCAAGTTCTCCTATTTAGAAAGATAAGAGAGGTCTGTAATTTTCATCATAGGTAGACTTCAATATGAGAGACAAAATGAGAAAAAAAAAAAATCCAGGAAATCACATGTTGGATTTTAATTATTTATTGTAAATTATGGTGGAAAATAAGTATTTGGTCAATGATAAAAGTTCAACTCAATGTAAGTAAAGCCCCGTTTACACATAGACGGTAAGAGCTCCCGGAAGCGTCCCGGAAGAGTTTTTGGCCGTCTTAAGGATCCCACGCCGTTGTCAACGCCGGCACTCGGGGCGTGGCTTACTTCCGGCTTTACCGGGAGTCGTAGAAAAAATTATTCAACATGTCGAATAATTCCGGGAGCGCTCCCGGAGAATTCGCGTGACGACGGAGACAACGCGAACAACGGCGTTTGATATTTTTTAATCACCTTTTCATCCCACCCCTTCTTGTAGTGCCACAGTTTACACCGCCGTAATTGGCGGCCAGCGTTGTATCCCTAACCAACGGCGTGTAAAACGGCGATAGAGCCCACATCGGTGTCCTCAAGGGCGTTTTTAAACCGGCGCGACAGAGGCAGATAAAACAGCCCTGCTAGCGGACAGTAAGTCGTTCTAAACGCCACCTCCGGTTACGGTGTTCCAAACGGCCGATAGGCAGCGGTCAATATAAACGCTAGCGCGCTGCATGCAGGCCTCTCACTCGCGGCCAGCTCCAGATATTTTTGCAGAGAAGCTCCAGTATGCCTCCTAAAGAAACCTGGCAGCGGCAAGGACTACCAAGAGGTCTGGTTCAGAAGCAGAGGAGAGCCCTGTAGTGGAGACGAGCAACACGTTGAGGAGGGGGAAAGGAAAGGAGAATAAAGGCTGAGAGATGAGCTCCCTCCCCTGCAGTTGACAGCTGCTTCAGCCTATTATACTATGGGGGCGGTGCCTATATGCAAAGTTCCTGGAGTAACGCAGGATTTGCCATCGATAAATCCAGCGGTACACAGGGCATTATCGGCGGCAGCAGAACACCGCCGTTCTCGCGCGCGTCTTAACCTGCGATTGTAAAGGATAGAACTGGGTATTAACCCATGCTGCCTGACGTGTGCCGGATGCTACGGCGTCAAAATGGCGCTTTATTCGGCGGATTTAGCTACGTTTTATCTGTGCATTTGCGGCTAGTACGGCGCCCAAAACGCCGGCAAAATGCTTCGCCCCTTTCCACCGCAAAAACAGCCAGAACTACTGCGAACTTTGGTCTACGTACTGCCCACCGACAAAACCGTCTATGTGTAACCTGGGCTTAAGTCCCTTCAGCTGCTCCCTTGTTTTTATACTTGGGGTCGCCACAGCAAATACAAGGTGGATCTGCATGTTGAATTGGCACAAATTTTACGCCGGATACCCTTCCTGACGCAACTCCACATTACATGGAGAAATGTGGTAGGGGTGGGATTTGAACCGGGAACCTTCCGCACTGAAACCAAGTGCCTTAACCACTTGGCCACCACCCCTGAAAAGTTCAACTCAATACTTTGTAAAATAATCATTGTTGGCAATGACAGAGGTCAAACATTTCCTGTAAGTCTTCACCAGGTTTGCACACACTGTAGCTGGTATTTTGGCCCATTCCTCCATGCAGATCTCCTCTAGAGCAGTGATGTTTTGGAGCTGTCGCTGGGCAACATGGACTTTCAACTCCCTCAACAAATTTTCTATGGGGTTGAGGTCTGGAGACTGGCTTGGCCACTCCAGGACCTTGATATGCTTTTTACGGAGCCACTCCTTCGTTGCCCGAGCAGTGTGTTTGGGATCATTGTCATGCTGGAAGACCCAGCCACGTTGCATCTTCAATGCACTCACTGATGGAAGGAGGTTTTGGTTTAAAATCTCATGATACATGGCCATGTTCATTCTTCCATTAACATGGATCAGTCGTCCTGTCCCCTTTGCAGAAAAACAGCCCCAAAGCATGATGTTTCCTCCCCCATCCTTCACAGCAGATATGGTGTTCTTGGAATGCAACTCAGCATTCTTCTTCCTCCAAACACGATGAGTTGAGTTTTTACCAAAATGTTCTATTTTGGTTTCATCTGATCACATGATATTCTTCCAATCCTCTTCTGGATCATCCATATGCTCTCTGGTAAACTTCAGACGGGCCTGGACATTAAGCAGGGGGACACGCCTGGCACTGCAGGATTTGAGTCCCTCCCTGCATAGTGTGTAGCCTTTGTTACTTTGGTCCCAGCTCTCTGCAGGTCATTCATCAGGTCCCTCCGTGTAGTTCTGGGATTTTTGTTCACCATTCTCATGATCATTTTGAACCCACGGGATGAGATCTTGTGTGGAGCCCCAGATCGAGGGAGATCATCAATGGTCTTGTATGTCTTCCATTTTCTTACAATTGCTCCTACAGTTGATTTATTCACACCAACCAACCTGCTTGACTATTGTAGATTCACTCTTCCCAGCCTGGTGCACATCTACAATGTTCTTTCTTCCTGGTGTCCTTCAACAGCTCCTTGGTCTTGGCCATGGTTGAGTTTGGAGTCTGACTGTTTGAGGCTGTGGATAGGTGTCTTTTACAGAGATAACGAGTTCAAACAGGTGCCATTAATACAGGTAACAAGTGGAGGACAGAAGAGCTTCTTAAAGAAGAACTTACAGGTCTGTGAGAGCCAGAAATCTTGCTTGTTTGTGGGTGACCAAATACTTATTTTCGACCATGGTTTACAATTAAATTCTTTAAAAATCCTACAATGTGATTTCCTGGACTTTTTTTCTCATTTTGTCTCTCACAGTTGAAGTGTACCTATGTTGACAATTACAGACCTCTCTCATCTTTCTAAGTAGGAGGACTTGCACAATCAGGGGCTGAGTAAATACTTTTTTACCCCACTGTATGTATATATCTATATCATCATTATGGGATATTGTGTGTAGAATTTTGAGGGGGGAAAATTAATTTCATCCATTTAGGACTAAGGCTGTAACAACATGTGGAATAAATGAAGTACTGTGAATACTTACCACATGCACTGTATGTGAATCTTTTAGTAAACTACAAATTGCATATACTGCACAATTCCCTACGGGTAGTTCAGCTAACATTTAGGAAAGACATTAATAAAGTCATACAGGCTGGTCCATAAGGAACTGGACAGTGACAATTTCTGTAATTGTGTCTGTGTTCAACATCACAATGGAGTTTAAATGAAACATGTACTGACAGTGTGCGCAGACTGATAGCAAACCTTTAACAATCAGCCATTTTCATATATAGTGCTTCAATTTTCAGAGTTCATTATTAACATCTAAGGATTAGATAAGGATTAGTTTTAATACAACCCCTGGCAAAAATTATGGAATCACCGGCCTCGGAGGATGTTCATTCAGTTACCGCAGTAACCGTTACTGCCACAATCTTTTTTTCTTGATTTCTTATAGTGTTTCTTAAAGCCAGAAAGTTGCCATTTGAAATGACTTTAGTTTTGTGTCATGTCTGTGATCTGCTTTTTTCTACAAAATTAAACAACTGAATGAACATCATCCGAGGCCGGTGATTCCATAATTTTTGCAAGGGGTTGTACAAGTCATCACTTTTACAAACAGTTTTCTTTAGACACTGAATATGCCTTGGAGTTAAAGGACATGTTATTTAACATGCTGGTTAACAACACAACATCAAAGTATTCAAGATTGTAAATCTATCTGCGCTCATGCGGTGATAATTAGTGGTCCCTTATGTATTTTACTGCTAATTATTCCTCCATTCCGATGGCCAACAGAGTGAAACAAACGCTGCTACATTCGATAACAAACCTTATGAACTTTCATTCGAAAGTGATGGCTTGGATTTACAGAGCAGACGACAGAGATACACAGAGAGAAGATGACACACTTCACCCCAATACTCTTCATTTTTTCAATCTGTCAGATTTTGGAATCTAATGTGTGGTGACACTGCTGTTTGTGTTGCATGAAGCTATTTTACTGCCACAAGGAACACGCACGTGGAATGTCTCCACGATGCTGTTTTTACAGGCTGCCTGAACACACAGACGTATTTCTTAAATTGGAAAAAGTCAGAATACGTCATTTTCAGGAGATAACAGACTTTCTATCTAACATACGAGAATTGTACGAGAAGTTTAAGAGCTGGCAGCGGAGCTGCAGTTGAACATTATTCTCCAGCTGGCGAGCCAAGCATGATGACTTATCGTGGACCTGGACATTGTGTTCCGTCTGCCGGTTGCGCGCAATCAGTGTGTGACGACTTTGTTGGTGGAGTGGACTTTACATATTTAAACTTGAAAATCATTCTATAAGTGGGTGAGTGCCCTGTTCAGTATTTTCCTTTTACATTTTGTTCTCCTCAGAGGAGCTGGGAAACTTGATTTTTTTTTTTTTTTTTTGGTTTTACTTTGAGAGAGCCTGTTGGATTTTGGGTCTTGATGTGTGTGTGGAGCGGCATGCTGTTTTATCGTACATGCGAACCTCTCTGCTGATTTTCAGACTGACTGTCACACAGACGTATTTCTTAGAGTTTTCACAGTAATATTGATGACAACACTTATGTGTGCACAAAGTTGAGGTTTTAGCAGAGACTGTTTTTAACAGGCTGCGTTTTACACTAATGGCCATGCACGTGCACTAAGTCTTCTCACAGTGGAGAGTGGCTGCTGCTTTTTCCGTGACTGCATCAAAATGAACAGTTATCACTTCAATGAGTCATCATAACAACATTACACTTAAGTAAACTTTGCAATCAATATGCGGCTCTGTTCTTATTGTTAGCAGCTACATTCCATTCAAGCGCACTGTAACTTTTTCCTCAAAGCTACATCAATGCCATTGGAAACACATGGAAAAATGAGTGCTCATGAGTACTTTGTTTTCAGCAGTCTCCGTAGGTGCTTGTTACGAATGCCGTATACTTTGAAACCGGTCAGGGAAGTGCACCAAGTAATCCCGGATTGGATGGTCACTAACAGCCTAAATCTAAATTGTTATGATTTTGGTGTGACAGGTCCTTTAATGCTCAAATAAACTGGAGAAGTATTTGTGCATTACATTTTGGTCAACCTTGGCCCAACAATTTGTGCTGACAAGCCATCACAAGCTCTTTTGATCCTACTGACCTTTTTTATTCTTAATGCATTTTAAATCAGGTTTGACAGCATTTCTCAGAATCTTTCACATAATTCTGCTGTGACACATAAGAACACTGTGCCCTTGTAATATTGGATGTTTTTGTATCTTTTGAATGAATATCACTGAATGGGAGACCTAGGGAAGTGGGCGGGCAGATCTGAGTGGTTTTCATCCTACCTCTAACACAGGCATTCTACTGCCTTCTGGCAAAATTAACATTGCATATCACTTTTTCTGTCAGTCCAACATAAACCTGCGAACAGTGAAGAAACAGTAAAAAGGTGTTCCATGCATAGTTTCTCCGAGGACAAAAGTCACTAAAACTTAATTCTCCAAGTTGTTATGGGTGCCTTTTATTTGTGCCTTCCCTCATTCGTCCTCATGCATGGTTACTTTTTTTTTTTTTTTTTAGGATGACCTGCTCTAAGCAGACTTACTGTAACGTATAATATGCTTTCTTTGGCTCGATAGTTGCAACTCACGTCTTTTCATGATGCTTCAATAGTAAATACTGTAGGCATTTGACAATGAGTTTACTCTATGGCAATATAACGTGAAGCTTTAGAATCAGCAAAAAATGTGGATCTTTCGTGTTCATTATATTTTTATGTGAATTTTTGAAAACCCAGTCTCTCCCCCAAGCGAGTACACATAACCCTTGTCGGGAAACACTGGTGTAGATCACTGGTTATTGCTAGTAGTGACAAAGTACTCTGAGCTGCTGTTCTTGTTTGCACTGTATGCTGTACATTGGTGAAAGAGCACAATCAACATATTTTTTCGGTGCTGTTTTTTCCCCATTCCTTTTTTGTTTTTTTTGCTGCAGGATGAAACCATAATCAACTAACTAATGCTTACATAAGCTTCGAACTGAAGACAGTCCTTGGCATTTGAAAGTAAATTCTTGTTCATGTTCTGAAGACACTGTATCCTAGTGTGCCTAGATAGAGAGCGTGGCAACATGACCAGTCGGGTGGGGGGAATCGCTCACGTGACTCATGGTGCCATCTTGGGTTCAAAATAGCATTCACTGTTAATCTATGTGCATGTAAATCCATCTTATTTATTTGCTGAAAATGCCGGGTTGTTGTGCATTTGGAGGCACAAATAGTCACAGCAAGGGCTTCAAGATGTACAGATTCCCTTCAGATCCGAACATTAGAAAAATTTTGGAAAATAAAGCCAGCCGTGTGGGATGGAAGTCGACTTGATCGTCAAAGTTTTGAGAGGTTAATTTATTGTTCAGACCCATGTACAGTAAAACTCACCTAAAACATCATTGTATAAACCAGATATTTGCAGTCACTGAACAAAAAAGTCCCCAAATTTTTGTATTGTTTTCCATGTAAAAATAAATAGCGTATATAACGGATTTTGTACAACAGATTTTCACTCACATCAGATAAAATGTCCCATCCGATCGCAGTGTATTTCCATTAAAACCCCTCATGTGGGACCTGAGTTGTTTCTGTAATTAAAAGTCCAACTGTTTTTTTTCACACCGTGCTCAGACTTGAAGCACGTCAGGCTCAGCTGCCTGACGTGCACCTGTTAAACCAGACACAGCAAAAGGCTGTGATTTGACACTTGAACTAAGCATTTAAAGATGAGTGTATTTTGACCTGGTGGTTACATACATATCGCTCACATCGGATTGCAATGTAGTTCCATTAAAAACCATGAGCAGTCTGCAGAGGTACAAATTAAAGTTCAACGCTCTAACACTGACCGATTTGAGGAAAGTGGGACCGGAGTTATTTCTGTGATTAAACGACTGACCGTTTATTTTTTCCAAACAGTGTTCGGAATGGGACCTGAAGCTTGATGTGCACCTGTTAAATCAAACACAGCTGGCTGTGATATGACACTTTTCTGCTTTCAATCATTCGTCTGCCATCAGATTATAATAGTTTTCACAGTGCGCATGTACAAAAAAAGCTTGTTGGGGGTCAAATTAGTCCAGAATACAGTATAAACCAGAGTCAGACATCTTTAAAACTGCCACGCACATCACGGACCCGGAGTTACAGAGCTGCAGAAGCATAAATCAGGCTTTAAATTAATTAAATAAAAACAACATAAATTTATGTACATTTGACAGCTTAGCTATTTTTATATTTATTTTGATAGCACCTGTACCTGGATGTGTTGCTGTATGTGGTTAAATTATTTTAAAAAAAAAAGTTGAAATACTAAATAATCCACTGGCTGAGGGGGTCCCCGTGGCCATAAGATGTCCCCCAAATTTTTCTTCGTATCTTTAAACTTGACCATTAGACATATCAAAAATGGCTGGTTAGACTTTTGCTACCCTGGTAGCAAGCAAGGAAATTACGTAATCAGCCACGCCCACTTTCGGCTTCTGTAGCTGTATTATTCAGGGGGTTAAGGGAAACATAAATTAGAATATCTTGAGATTTACAAATCACATAACCAAAGTACCTCAAAATGTTGTATTTGAGTCCTCTTATAATTGTGCAGTTTATTATGCAAATTTATATGCGATTATGGTCCTTGGGGTCAAAAATAACAAGAAACTGGCACAATCTAAGTACGGTAAGTAATACAAAGGGAAAGTGTGCTTTACTCGTATACTTGGAGAAGTTACCTCCTAACTGTTTATGTCTGATTTTAGAAAATAGTGTTAAAGCTTTTAGGCTCATTTGTGTTATATAACACAAAGTGAACAATAATCAAAACGTTAACAAACCCAAAGAGTAATCCATATGGCCTCAGTAAATAGCTACATGATTTTATGCTGGTTTCTTCAGCATATTTTTTTTAATAATTCAAGAGTGTAACTGTTGCGCTTGTTCATCTAAGTTGTCAGTTTAGCAAGAGATGAACAGATTTAAGTTGTCAGTCTTACATCCGCTCATGAACATTAACCCTTTAACCCCTTGCACCTCTTTCCATGTTGCCAACAATCAAACGCATACATATAATAACGTTTCATAGATTTCTCCTGATTGATGATCATGTTTCATGAATGGCATTATGCTTGATATCGAGTAAATGTAGACAAGAACGCGGTAAAGCTCAGCAATATACCCAAACTTTTCATCAAATTGTACCAGAGGGGTTTCGACATTGCTCAGGTTCATCAACCGGCTGGGCACTTGGCTGATTACATAATTTTCTCGTTTGCTACCAGGGTAGCAAAAGTCTAACCAGCCGTTTTTGATATGTTTAATGGTCTAGTTTAAAGATATGAAGAAAAATTTATGGGGCATTTTATGGCCACAGGATTCCCCTCAGCCAGTGGACTAAAAGAGTCATTCAGTAGTTCAGTGCAGTTGGGCACAATATGGCGCCATGTTCTGAGTTGACGCCGCTCTCTCAATTTAGGCCACACTACTGTATCTGAATCATTAGGCCTGTCACATGAATAAATTTTGCTGGATGATATGTGTTCAACATTACCGCCTGCTTCATTTTCATGCCATAGATATAATGATAATATTGCATAAAAATGCGAAGACATCATTTTAAAGAGCAATGACTTTTAATTCTCAAGAACATTCAACATTGGAATTGAAATGTGAAACAAATAAATATCCTAAATCGCTCACTCATCTTCAACCACTTAAACAAAAAAGCCACAGGTGGGAATTGATCCCATGACCTTCCCGCTGTGAGGCAACAGTGCTAATCACGAGACCACTGTGCTGCCAAAAATCCTAAATCAGTGATTCATATTTCAAATGGATGGTGTGGGATAATGGCTCCTCAGTGTCAGGCCACTTTCTGCATATGATGGGCCATTTTCAGACATCAGTGGGTCTATGCAAAGTGGAGTAAAATAAAACAATTCATGATTTGTCATTTTCCAAGCTATTTTAGAAAGCCATAACTTGAGCCAATCTAAGTAAAAGTTGAATATGGTGCAAATTTCAATATTCTGGGTTACATTTCATGTCAGCTGATGTTATGCATAGGTCATAAGTAATGTTTAAAGGTTAAAAATATTAATATTGGATGGATGTAATGTTTACACCTGTGTTCAAAACTTACAGTAGCTTTAATCAAGTGAGCAGCAGAGAGCCATCGGGGAATGGAAGCACAGTGAGACAAAGTCCAATATCGTAAACTTTTTCCATTAAACATTTTTTTAATTAGATTGCATCTCGTTCGACTGGATGAATTTACTGTGCAGTGAGGTACGCGGAGGCTTTTTTGTCACGGCCAGACTGCCTTCAATATTTTGCCAATTTTAAGTTTGACTTGTGCACAATGGTGCAAACTCTCACTCTGTACAGATTTAAAGTCATCGTAGTTAGCGACGCTATTTCAGCATCCATCCCATCTGTGAAATCATACACCAATTCACAGAAAATGTCAACCATTTAATTAGGTGTCTGTTCTAAACTAGCATGCAGCGCAGACTGATTTCAATGACTGATTCAACACAAATGTGGATTGGTACATGCTGGTTTTTACGTTCATATGCAGGAAGAAAAAAATAATTTAGCCACTTCTATAGATCCTTCTGAACTTTCTGGATAGAATAACAGTTCTTTAATGGGCTGACTTGCTGCTGCAAACAAGAGAGCGGGTGGCCCCCGCCTCCTACAGGACAGGAATAGAAGAGATAGCAGCGAGATTCAATTAAATGTTTGTGACTTATGGCAACAAATGTGGATGTAAAGTGCGATAAGCTGAGGCCAGAAAAATGACCGTGTTCACCTTTATATGTGGAAAGGTGAGTCAGCATAGTACTTATTGTGACTGGCCTAACCTCAGCACGGCATCGAGCTGTGCACCACGATGGATGCAAATGCTATTTAAAGCTGTAACTCTGCTGAGAAACACTTTTGTTTATATTGGGTGAAATGGTCCATCTATTCTACACAGTCATTAATACATTATTTATTCAGGAAAAAGGAACGAAAAAAGAAATCAGACATCTGTAGCAGCTGTAGATCGATAAAACTCAGTGACCAGTATAAGCCCCGCGGTGCGGTATCAAAAAAAAACCAGATGCCTAGAACTAAACAGATGTCTAGTTCTTCCTGCTCGCATCACCAGGCTCAACGCCCCCCTCTGTCCCTCCCTCCTCCGCACGTGCACACTCATCTTGTTTCAACAAAGAAGTTCACTTCGGTACAATGGCAGAGGGAATACAGCCGAAACTACCACTTCCACCGTTACATCTAACGGCTCACCCGATACAAAGCCAAGGAAAAGAAAGCCGGAGGCAGAAAAGGCTCGGGATAAAGCAAGAGGTCAGGCGAGAGTCAACATCGGTGCTGCATTTTCTCTGTGGAAACAAACTGAGGCATCTGAAGGGTCTGAAAGTGACACAGAGGTTGCTCTCTTTCTGTTGGACAGGTAATTACTAGGGATGAGCGAGTACACCACTATCTGTATCTGTACTCGTAGTGGGCGTGGCCTAAGGCCGGAAGTGGGCGTGGTTTAACCCAACATGGCTAGGGCTTAAATCAGTACATTATTTTAAGTCTGAAATTGATATGGATTGATCAGAAGTTGCTATATTTATTGTTTATTTGAAAACTAGAGAACAGACTCAAAATTGAGATTCAAATCAATGTTTTTGATCACAAACGTAAGAACTATTTACATCAGTTTTTTTTTTTATAAACTCAGAACATGAATATGTTTTGATCAAAACAGTAAAGTAACTATTTTACAGAACAAGTTTTTTTTATAAACTCAGAACAAGAATATTCTTAAGTGCATGAATGAATAACAGAACAGCTTCAGAATTGACATCAATGTCGTAGGAAATTATGAACTACTAAGTATGCATGAACAAGAGTTGTCACACTCAACACAACTTTCTTTTTTAATTTTATGACCAAAATATGATTTCTTAAAAATTATTTATTTATTTTTACTACCTAACGTTCTTGGGATTTTTTTCCACACAAAGTTAAACAATATTGATTAAGGTGTGTCTGTGTGTGCAAGACTGTGTGTGCATGTGTGTGTGACTGAGTGACTATGTGAGAGGGAGAGATAGGTTGTTCGACTGACCAATTTATTTTTTTGAACTGCAGAGAGAAAGTGTCAGATATATTTTTTTGAACTGCAGAGAGAAAGTGTCAGATACTGCATGCAGCCATATACAATAAAAATATTAATATAGGCCACTTTGTGTGTTCAGCTATATGTGTGTATGTGTGTAATTGGTCTGTAAGACTGTTATTTTTAATGATCTGTGTGAACTTGGTGATTCATGCAAACATCCAGTGAGAGCAAACAGAGAAATACTATGTCAGCCTTGTTCACTGTGTTCTTCTCAAAAGCACCACGTTCAGTCGGAAGCAGTTTTCCAACTGACTTCATATCACAGCCAAAGTAAGAGCAAGCAAACCGGGTAAAAAAAAACAAAAAAAAAACGACCGGAGTGGAGGCAGTGACCGACGCGACATGAGCTGTTTTCAGCTCTGTCTTGTCAAATGCACGATACAAAACAAGTTCACCAAGTAACTTTAAATAATATACAAACCGAAAAAGAGGTGAGCTGAAGAGAGCACAGCACGGAAGCCAAGCACAGAGAGAGATCCTGTGTGAGAGAGAGAGAGAGAGAGGAGAGAGAGCGAGAGGAGAGAGAGCGAGAGGAGAGAGAGCGAGAGAGAGAGAGGAGAGAGAGCGAGAGGAGAGAGAGGAGAGCGAGAGGAGAGAGAGAGAGAGAGGCTGCAGACAGCCGTATCTGTGTAGGGAGGGACGTGGCGCTTTGTGTGACTGGCCAATCACAGAGCATGAAGACAGTCAGTTAGCCAATGAGAATCTTCCTTCAGCACGAGCACAGATATTATTGTTGTTGTTCATTCTGCTGCTCCCAGTTTTTTTTTTTTTTTTTTTTTTTTTCTCGGAGTCGCCCCAGTGGATACAGCCAGATCCGCATTGGTAACTGGCACAAGTTTTACGCCGGATGCCCTTCCTGACGCAACTCCAGTTTTTACCTGGAGAAACACACACAGCGCTGGTGTTCTAAAGAGGTCTCCAGTCCAAGTACTAACCAGAGCCTGCTCTGCTTAGCTTCTGAGATCTGACGGGCTCAGGCTTACACAGAGCAGACCAATGAGTTTTATTCGGATCATGCTCGTACTCGTCAAAAATGCTTTATCCGTACCAGATACTCATCTGAAACTAGTATCCGGCTTAACCCTAGTAATTACTTTTGCTTCGGGGGATTTGTTATTTTCATGTAAGATTTTCCAACTTGGCTACTTTTGTAGCTCGTATTAGCCCAAAAGCTAACGTAGCTTCTCTGTATGTTATTTTAGCCATGACAAAGATCCAACTAACCTTGACCACCGTCAAAACACAAATTGCTGAGACCTGTTCAAGTTTGTGGGGGCGTGGCTTGGACGGAGCACTGACGGGGAAGGGGGTGGAACCTACTTTAAATCTTCCTAGCTCTCCAGGACTACCAACTCTAGCTTTAAATATGAGGCAAGATTGCAAATATTCATCAAGGCCCAAGATGTCTTATCTCATTTGAAGGGTTTGGGCAGCAATGTTTTATGATTTGTTCAAAACTACTTTTTTGCATTTAATTTTGTATGAAAGGCAAAACTTTTGCATTATAGTGTGTGAGTGTGTATTTCTCTCACCATTGCGCTGGGGAGGACCTCGACCCAACTGCTGATTCGTGCCAAAGGGGTCTTGTGGGTTCGGGTTCATAGCACTCGTGTGAAGCGCAGAGTCTGAGTTGGTTCTGTGTAGGAGGAAGAACACAGTGTTATAGAACCATGTGCCGAGGCAGATTACTCCTCAGGGCTGTGGAGGTCAGTGAATCATTCTGGTTTGTGCTCTGCCTCCACAGAGGCTGCATTCAGGGGCTGACTGACTATGATCTCAACCTTAGCTAAGTATCCCTGTGACCAAAGATGTAGTTCATGAATAAATAATGCGCATACATGCTTCCACAGTGGAATAAAACAGAGAATCTTATGAATGTAAACCTGAAAGAAGAAGAAAGAAAGAAGAAATAAAGAACAGGATGATACAAATTAACCTGTCACATTTTTACACACACACACACACACACACACACACACACACACCCACACACACACACACACACACACCACACACTTTGTAGGAAACATACAAAACATAGTCTTGATAAGAATAAATGGCCCCCACTGAATTTTAAGCAAAGAATTTAATACATGTTCAGAAACAAATGTAGATGATGAGAATGTTGAATAAGGTACGATGCAGCCGGAAAGTATTCACAACAATACACTTTTTTCCATTTTTTAGATTACAGCCTTATTCCAAAATGCATGAAATTCTTTTTTGTTGTTGTTTCATCAAATTCTACACACAATATCCCGTAATGACAATGTGAAAAAAGTTCTTTCTTGAAAATTTCTATCTATCTATACACGAGGTCTGTAAGAAAACTATCAACCTTTTTATTTTTTTCAAAAACTATATGGATTTGAATCATGTGCGCTTGCATCAGACAAGCTTGAACCTTTGTGCGCATGCGTGAGTTTTTTCACGCCTGTCGGTGCGTCATTCGCCTGTGGGCAGGCTTTGAGTGAACACTGGTCCACCCCCCTTGTCAGATTTTTATTGTCTGGGAAAGGCTGAGAGGCTGCCGCTTTGCTCCATGAAATTTTTTTTCAGAAACTGGCTGTTAGAGACAGCCAGTTGGAAACCATTTGAAAGATTCAGATGGATTTCGGTGGAGATTCTGTCGGCGTCACACGGATTAAGGAGTGTTAAAACCTTTTTAAAGACGGCCCACAGCGGCAGAGAGTGCGCAGCACACCGAGTGGCCATCGACAGGCTGGAACAACCAGATCATTTCTAAACTGAACGCTGTGTTGATCCGGGACATCGTGTGACTACCACAGAAATGGCAAGAGAGCTGGACATAGCATATATAAAACTAAGAAAACACATGCCTGTTAGTATTCACAGCCTTTGCCATGAAGCTCATAAATGATCTCAGGTGCGTCCTGTTTCCACTGATCATCCTGGAGATGTTTCTAGAGCTTAACTGGAGTCCACCTGGGGTATATAATTGGAATATACTTATAACTGAAACACTAATGGAGAACCATTCTTACAAAAGATATTCTCACATTTGGTGGTTTGATGATGTGATGAAGAACACTGTCTTACACACCAGACAGAAGATCTCCAAAACATGTTCAAATGGCAAATAAATGGAAAATGGACTGTAAGAATATAGTACTTTTCCATCTCTGGCAGATGCTGAAAATGTTTTACAATAATATATAATTTATTACGTTTGTGTTCGGCTGAGGTGACTCAATTTTTGTACATCTGTGTAACTCATCTGGCCTGTCCATCCAGACACACATCCACTGCTGTTCACTCCATCTGTATTTTTAAATTTTCTTAAATATCTGCACAATCATAAGGCCAAATTAGAAGTGTACAGGGTTAGGGTTACAGGCACATATCCCAGCAGTTATGTGTCGTGGTGTCAAAACTGGGTCCCTGGAATTTGTGGAAAAGGGGGCGCTGAAACATGTATACTGGCGATCTGATTGGAATGTGTTAGTTGTTCAGCAAGTGAACCCTGAAAGTTGCTGGGGATTACATTGATGTCACTGCACAAGGGAGGTCTTTCATATCAGAGAGAATTCTGAATATCATCCAGAGGAGTAGAACACAACTCGATGGAAAATCTAGGCTGCACTGGGAGTGCAGAAAGTGAGGCTGTGATGACCTTGAGAGTAGACAATGAGGCATTTGTTAGAGGAATCTGATCAGGTGATTCAAGCTGTGGTCTCGTGACCCAGGAACTGCTTACAGACGAATCAAAGCATTTCATTGCGTCACACCTCGTCCAAAGGCAGTTACGGCAAGTGTTGGCATGGTCCTCACAGATACTTCTGCTGTACTGTACTTTTGAGCAGTTGGCCCTCCTGCTCAGATATTAGAAATCTCAATGACAGGCACATGGAAATGCTAAGCACAGCCTCTGAAGTGCAGAGCAGACCCTCTGAAGCTTTTTCTTATTGAGTACTAGAATTCACAATGGACAATGAAAATCAGTCCAAGTTCAGCTCTTGTTCAAATAAGACAATTATTAAAGGGGATATATTGTAAATAAATAAATAAAAAAAACAATCCCACTTAAAAATGTTGGGAAAAAAACTAATTTGAATTAGTTTTGAATAAGAAATGCTATGTGCATCCAATATTAATGTTTGTAACCTGTTAAATGTTATTTATGACCTGCGCATAACATAAATATAACAAATACGAACTGTGCATCAAATTTAAGTTAAATTGCCAATGTTATGGCTCTTACAGACAATTACAAAGCATAAAAAATCTTAAATTACTCTTATTCCACTTCACAAAGGCCCATATTGATGTGTGAAAAGTACCCATCATATGGAGCTAATGCCCCCTGACTTCAGGCACTGATTGCCTGTTTGCCCATTTTTAAAATATGAATCACTGCTTTCTGGTTGTGTAACAAAGTTCAGTCCACAGCGCAAAGTTCACATAATTAATGCGTGCCAGAGATTTTGAACATTTCAAAATTTTCTTTGCGCATTTGCACGAAGCCATGCACAGTTTACAATGGTTTACAATGAGATTACTCTCTGGCACGGCAGATGTGTACCAGTGCGTGGATCAAATTCGTGTAAGTGTCAAAGCACCTTAATAATGGAGCAGGACTCAGAAGCATCAGATCTAAATTCTGAGACTGTGAAGCAAAAATCTAGCTGTTATTTTGCTCTCTTATTTCACTGTCTGAGTTGTTAGCTCCATTTGACTGATTTTGCTCTCTCTCTGTCTGTTTGAGGTGTGGTCATCAGACTCTGTCGCTGAACGTTGTGGTGGAGTGTAGCACCCTTCTATCAGTCGCCTTTCTGAGCATGCAGCTCAATTGAACTTGCATGAGAAGGATCACCCCAAACATTGTCTGGACTACAAAGGCCAATAGTATCAAAGTTTTTTCTGTTTTTGTTTTGCATGGTCGACAACTTTGTTGTACTTCGTTCATTTAGTCTTTGCTATTGTTAGGACCTAAGCAATTGGTCACCCTTCTGAGTCTGGTCTGCTTGAATTTTCTTTCTCAAAAATGCAGAAGGCAGTTTTACCTTACCACTACTGCCTGTGTGCTTGCTCAGGGCAGTTCTTAAGGTTTGACCTTACCCTTGTGAATTACCTTGGGGTGACTTACATTGTGATTTGGAGCTACATAAAGAAACTGAACTGAAAACGACAGACACAGCCCTCCACAACAGCTAGCAGCCGCATCAATGCAGCGTCTGAGCTGCCAACGCCATGAAAGCAGGACGCACATGAGTCAGCAGCTGTCACACAAAGTGACCACGGCCCTATTTATGTATACCTTTATGGATGAAAACGCCAAACTAAGAGGATACAAAAAAAAATTCACACACACCTTGTACAGTTGCCATGGAGGGGTAAACTATCTAGAGACCAAAACCATTTTTGTTCCAGACTGTAAACATATTTATTTCTGCTCTAAAGTTTGACATTTTAATATGGACTTGAAAGGGAACCTGCTTGCTTTTGGAGCCATTCTCAAGCAGCCAGTCAAGGAACTGCAACTTTATGATCTTCTGGGTGGGCTTCATCTGAGATCATCGAAGGTTACTGCCATCTCTCCATTAATCAGACAAAACAAAATGTTGCTTTGTGATTGTTTCACAGCGGTTAAGATATAAAACACAAACATGTACACACTGAAGCAAAAGCTTCTTCCTTCAGTCTTTTTTGTGGCTGCATGAGTGCATGTACAGGGATGCCCAATGTGTGGCCTGACCTTCCTTTGTTGGGGTCTGCTTCGGCAATTGACATGTTCTTTAAAATTAATACAGGGAACCTGCAAAAGTATTCACCTTCTTGGGCTTTTACACATTTTAATTTGTTTATGCCATTCGAACACAAAAAGTAATTAAGGTTTGTCTATAGCAGTGGTTTTCAAACTGTAAGGTGCGCCCCCCTGGGAGGTGCCAGAGTTCTTCAGGGGGGCACAAGGGATGGGTATCGAGAACCGGTTCTTTTTGAGAATCGTTAAGAAATGATTCGATCCACCGACATCAATAGCCTTTTTGCTTAATGATTCCCTTATCGGTCTTCAGAGCACCCACTGTTTTTGAGGGTGTTTGTCGGGAAAATGATCATTTCTCTACACTGACTGCCGACCCTGCAGCGGGTCTGTAATCAACTGCTTCTGCAGTGGCTGTTCTTGAAGCAACGAAGCAGTGCTTCGTTGGTTCATTGCTTCACTGCTTTTCAAAAGCGGCAAGTCCGCTTCTTAACCCCTCCCAAAGCCATTTTGTCAATCATGAGTCACTTTTGTGCAGATTAAAGTCACTAACTGGGACTCTTGTTTTGTTGCGAGCAAGAAATGAGAATCGTCCTCTGTACCATTCACACAGCTCCAAACGCTGCGCCACTCTCTGCCAAGTCAAATTAGAGTCCGGCCAGAATGAATAACTTCAAAGCGACTCGCCATTTTAAATCAAATGACACCTCTTTCCAAACGTTGTAATACAGACAACAAACTACAACAGACTAAACTTTTTTTTTCCCTCCCAAAATGAGACGTCCTGCGTTCTTTATGAATTATACTAATGCTGATATGAAGCGCAGCCGGCTGCAAGAGCTCAGCACAGAGGTATGGAGTTAGATTTGTGCCATTAATGTCTGAAAGGAAATACTTTTCAGAAAACTACAGATTTTGTTTATTTTTATTTATGTCCAGAGATCATGATCCAGTGACCAATTTCATATTCATTTACTTTAAGACTCAATAAAATGTTATTGACATAGAAAACCTGTAAAGTCTACTTTTAGTGCACAGAAAATTCACAGGAGGAATCGGATCGATAATGGCATCGATAGATAAAATCTTATAAAAAGCTGAATTAATATTATTTATGTTAAAATGTTAGTTATGCTACAGACATTTAAAAACAGAGATGTTTAAATGTTAAAAAAACAATGTTAAAAATATGACAAAAGGTAAAAATCCAAGAATAGAAAGTTCTTTAAAAACACGTTTACAAAGGCTGTAAAATGTGTAAATGCATAGACCTTTCCTTAAAAACACACAAATACTTTTGAAATGTGTTTAAGATGTGTAAAATTATAAAAAGAAACACACAAAGATGTTGAAATTGTGTGCATGTGTGTCGGGGGGGGGGCACAGCTATTCATTTGTTCTCTGGGGGGACCCCTGGTCTATATTAAAATGTCTACACTTATCCTCCTTAAATTCAAACTGAAATCAAATCTCTACAACATGACAAACTAAATAATAAATATCAAAGCCAAGATGATGGGTTGCATAAGTAACCACACCCTTTAGTAAAACAAAAGGAAATCATCACTTTTACACTGCGTTTACTAGATAAGTCAGGGGATTGATGCATGTACGAGGTCTGTCCATAAAGTATAGGTCCTTTTTATTTTTTTCAAAAACTAAATGGATTTCATTCATATGTTTTTACGTCAGACAAGCTTGAACCCTCGTGCGCATGCGTGAGTTTTTCCACGCCTGTCGGTGACGTCATTCGCCTGTGAGCACTCCTTGTGGGAGGAGTCGTCCAGCCCCTCGTCGGAATTCCTTTGTCTGAGAAGTTGCTGAGAGACTGGCGCTTTGTTTGATCAAAATTTTTTCTAAACCTGTGAGACACATCGAAGTGGACATGGTTCGAAAAATTAAGCTGGTTTTCAGTGAAAATTTTAACGGCTGATGAGAGATTTTGAGGTGACACTGTCGCTTTAAGGACTTCCCACAGTATGAGACGTCGCACAGCGCTCTCAGGCGGCGTCATCAGCCTGTTTCAAGCTGAAAACCTCCACATTTCAGGCTCTATTGATCCAGGACGTCGTGAGAGAACAGATAAGTTTCAGAAGAAGTCGGTTTCAGCATATTCCACTGTTAAAGGAGATTTTTTTAATGAAAGACGTGCGGGCGGATTGCAGCGTCGGCTCGCAGCCGCCGCGACGCTCCGCCACAGGAAAAACACCTCTGTTGGAAGCCTTAAGGACAAGTTGGAACATGTCCAGCTGTTAAACAATTTCTCATATACTCACTCCACTGAAAGCCATCAAAAGCCGCCTGGATTTTACAAATGGTTATCAACACCGAGGTGTTTTTCCTGTGCCGCCGCTCCGCGCCGGCTGCGTCCCGACGCGTGGACCCGTCCGCATGTCTTTCATTAAAAAAAAAAATCTCCTTTAACAGTGGAATATCCGGATAAAATGTTGAAACCGACTTCTTCTGAAACTTCTCTGTTCTCTCACGGCGTCCTCGATCAATAGAGCCTAAAATGTGGAGGTTTTCAGCTTGAAACAGGCTGATGACGCCGCCTGAGAGCGCAGCGCGACGTCTCGCACCGTGGGAAGTCCTTAAAGCGACAGTGTCACCTCAAAATCTCTCATCAGCCGTTAAAATTTTCACTGAAAACCAGCTTAATTTTTCGAACCATGTCCACTTCGATGTGTCTCACAGGTTTAGAAAAAATTTTGATCAAACAAAGCGCCAGTCTCTCAGCAACTTCTCAGACAAAGGAATTCCGACGAGGGGCTGGACGACTCCTCCCACAAGGAGTGCTCACAGGCGAATGACGTCACCGACAGGCGTGGAAAAACTCACGCATGCGCACGAGGGTTCATGCATGTCTGACGTAAAAACATATGAATGAAATCCATATAGTTTTTGAAAAAAATAAAAAGGACCTATACTTTATGGACAGCCCTCGTACATTTCCAAGTCACTGAATATGTCTTGAACTTTATTTACATCAATTAATAATAAATACAAGTAGTATAGTACTCGATGGTAATCTGTGCGGAGTAAACAGTTCTCAAAAACAGTGACTGTGCAACAAGGAGACTACTGAGGGAAGCCAAAAAGACACACAGAACTCTGAAAGTTACATTCTTCTCTAGCTGTAATTGGAGAATCTGGGAATAGGGCAAGTTTTGTATTGTGCATCATCAGTTACACAACACCATGGTGGAGTGGAGCAGTGACGGATTTTCTGAAAAAAGCAGATTTGAAGGTTCAGCTACAATGTGCAGGGAGGCACACGGGGGACTCAAACCTAAATCTGAGCTGTTCCCTTTTATGAAAGTTCTTTTCTATGTGACTCAACCATGAACCTGTGAGTTGTGATGCAACAGGACAAATTTGTGATATGCAAAATGTCTCCAATCACATACACAGAATCCTATAACGCCATCAGAATTATCTGGTGTGTCTTGGAGTTTCCCCTCATTATCCTCCTTTTCGCATGGTTATTCAGTTTTAATAACTGCCTACTCCCTGCAGATTTACCATACAGTACCACACTGTATTTTTAATGACTGGCGTAAATAAAGACCAAGACATATTTAGTGACTTGGAAATATTCATGTATCCATCCTGGACTTGTCTGAAGAAAACTGGCAATAAAACTAATGATTTACATGTGTTATGCAACTCATCACCTTGACTTTGACATTTTTATTTAATTGATAAAGATTTAGAGATTTGCTTTCATTTTGAGCCTAAGGAGGATAATTGTAGTAGGAATGTTAATACAGAGCAGCCTGAATTACTTTAATATTCAAAATGGCATAAACTAATTAAAATGTGTAAAAGCCCAAAGGGGTGAATGCTTTTGGAAGGTACTGTAATTACTGTTCAAAAAATTAAATAGAAGTGATTTTATTATGTTGAAACTTCATTTTAGAATGTCAATTTTCTATAAAATATAATGGATGTAGGTGGAATTGTAATTCACACCAGATAAATATTTTTGGCCCACGGCCCCCCATTTTAAGTAGTGGTGGGGGGTATAAAAGAATAGATCCGTGAGGTCGGTCATGACAGAGTCTGTTACATCCAAGTCTATTACAACTAATAAAAGAATCTATGTAAGTTCCACGACATTTGCATGGTTCATGATAACAGAATTCCTACTTCTTGTGATAATTGTATACACAAACATTTGGGGTACAGAGAAAATTTTAGAAATTACTATGTCAATCTGAAGAAAAAAGACAAGACTACAGGAACTCAGAACTGAAGTGAAAAAAGAACAAAAAACAAGAACAAAAATTACATGAATAAATAACAGCTGTGAACACTTCAATTATCAATTAAGAACTAAAATATATTCAGATGGGGAAGGGGGGGGGGTAAGTTTGACTTTAACTTAATTACTGTTACAGTCAATTCCATAGCTTTAAATTTGGAAACTGTCCATGTCTGTGTAGCATTGTAGTTAATAATCCTTTTCATAAAAATTAGTAAGCTGAAAAAATAAGCAAAAAAAGATAAATTATCAGGGTTGTGTTATAGTTTTCTTTGTTCTCGGCTCTAAAACAGATTTGTCCCATCCTGTCTTTGGCTGATGCTGAGACCCTGATTCATGCGTTTATCTCTTCTAGATTGGACTATTGCAATGTTCTATTTTCTGGTTTATTGCAGTCCAGCATTAGGGCTCTCCAACTGTTTCAAAATGCTGCTGTCAGACCTTTGACACGAAGCAGAAAGTTTGACCACATTACACCCATTTTGACATCTCTTCACTGGCTTCCTGTCCCTGTGAGATCAGTGATGAAAGTGGGCCATGGGGAAAAAAAAAAAAAAAAAAACCCTGAACGTTTTGGGGGAATTTTTCTGGGGTTGTCCCCCAGAAAAATCTGAGATCTCAGATCTATTCTGGTTCATTTTCAGGTCTATTTTCCCACCAAAAAAAGTATTTTTTTTGTTGGGTCAGGTCAATTTTTCCACTCCAGTCTTTTCACTCAACTTGTATTGTGGTTCCAGCCTTTAATCCAAAAAAAACATACATTGTGGTTCAGAAAAGTACACAGTAAATGACATTTCAAAGAACTCAAACATAATCATTCTCAGTATCAATTTAAATGGAACAATAGGAGTATTTATCGCACATTAATGCATCAACTTGTTCAACCTTTAGTCACTTCTGAGCTTTGGAGCTACTGATTATCTCTGTTTTCAAATTCTTGGCCACCTTAAAATCCTTACAAATATGTTCTTAATTCAAGATTAATTTCTGATTACTGTACATTTTGAAGTTAAAATGTACTAATGGTAGATTCATTCATTCAGCAAATTATGTTGCTGATGTGGGACAAGAAATATATTTCTTAAAATATAAAGAAATATGAAACAGTACTGTGCTATTTTCTTTGAATACTTGATGATTAAAACTTTAAATAAAAAAAAAAAATCTAAGTTATTTAAAGTTGAGACTTTTCTTGTAGTTACAGCAGTAACAATAAAAACTGCGTAGCTTTATTTGTTGTTACTATATTTATTTTTGTAAATTGTTTTATAAATTGTGTCTGTAGCATGGCCCAAGCAGAGGCTCACCCCTTTGAGTCTGGTCTGCTTGAGGTTTCTTCCTCAAATCATCAGAGGGAGTCCATTTGTGTTGGATTGCATTTAGAGGGAAATTTGGTTCTATTTAGTGTGCAAATTTAGTTTCATACATTTGGTACCATTGCACTCTGCGCACACACACACACGCGCGCACACACACACAAAACAAATCCACTGCGCTGTAAGCCGAGGCATGAAGAGCTGTTAGAAGGAAGTTACAACCCCTGGCAAAAATTATGGAATCACCGGCCTCAGAGGATGTTCATTCAGTTGTTTAATTTTGTAGAAAAAAAGCAGATCACAGACATGACACAAAACTAAAGTCATTTCAAATGGCAACTTTCTGGCTTTAAGAAACACTATAAGAAATCAAGAAAAAAAGATTGTGGCAGTCAGTAACAGTTACTTTTTTAGACCAAGCAGAGGAAAAAAATATGGACTCACTCAATTCTGAGGAAAAAATTATGGAATCACCCTGTAAATTTTCATCCCCAAAACTAACACCTGCATCATATCAGATCTGCTCGTTAGTCTGCATCTAAAAGGAGTGATCACACCTTGGAGAGCTGTTGCACCAAGTGGACTGACATGAATCATGGCTCCAACACGAGAGATGTCAATAGAAACAAAGGAGAGGATTATCAAACTCTTAAAAGAGGGTAAATCATCACGCAATGTTGCAAAAGATGTTGGTTGTTCAGTCAGCTGTGTCTAAACTCTGGACCAAATACAAACAACATGGGAAGGTTGTTAAAGGCAAACATACTGGTAGACCAAGGAAGACATCAAAGCGTCAAGACAGAAAACTTAAAGCAATATGTCTCAAAATCGAAAAATGCACAACAAAACAAATGAGGAACGAATGGGAGGAAACTGGAGTCAACGTCTGTCACCGAACTGTAAGAAACCGCCTAAAGGAAATGGGATTTACATACAGAAAAGCTAAACGAAAGCCATCATTAACACCTAAACAGAAAAAAACAAGGTTACAATGGGCTAAGGAAAAGCAATCGTGGACTGTGGATGACTGGATGAAAGTCATATTCAGTGATGAATCTCGAATTTGCATTGGGCAAGGTGATGATGCTGGAACTTTTGTTTGGTGCCGTTCCAATGGGATTTATAAAGATGACTGCCTGAAGAGAACATGTAAATTTCCACAGTCATTGATGATATGGGGCTGCATGTCAGGTAAAGGCACTGGGGAGATGGCTGTCATTACATCATCAATAAATGCACAACTTTACGTTGATATTTTGGACAATTGAAAGGATGTTTGGGGAGGATGAAATCATTTTTCAAGATGATAATGCATCTTGCCATAGAGCAAAAACTGTGAAAACATTCCTTGCAAAAAGACACATAGGGTCAATGTCATGGCATAGGGTCAATATCAACGAGCAGATGTGATTTGATGCAGGTGTTAGTTTTGGGGATGAAAATTTACAGGGTGATTCCATAATTTTTTCCCTCAGAATTGAGTGATTCCATATTTTTTTCCTCTGCTTGGTCTAAAAAAGTAACAGTTACTGACTGCCACAATCTTTTTTCTTGATTTCTTATAGTGTTTCTTAAAGCCAGAAAGTTGCCATTTGAAATGACTTTAGTTTTGTGTCATGTCTGTGATCTGCTTTTTTCCTACAAAATTAAACAACTGAATGAACATCCTCTGAGGCCGGTGATTCCATAATTTTTGCCAGGGGTTGTAGAATGAAAAGCTGGACTAATTTCTGACGTGATTTTTTTCCCCCGCTGCAGTGAGACAGTACACATTCTTTTTTTTGGAAGTACATGTGCGCACAAGCACCGTCTCGCACACTCACACAAGCAGGACAGCGCTTAGCTTTAAAACAAATATGGTGGAGTTTGTAAAGCTGAAAAGCTGACAAGATTTTTCACTGGACTGAGGAACTACAGGATGTCTTTAAAAAAAAAACTAAGAAAACACGTACATATTCACAGCCTTTGCCATGAGACTCAAAACTGAGCTCAGGTGCATCGTGTTTCCACTGATCCTCCTTGAGATGTCTCTACAGCTTAACTGGAGTCCACTTTGGGTAAATTCAGTTGACTGGACATGATTTGGAAAGGCACACAGCTGTCTCTATATAAGGTCCCACAGTTGACAGTGCATGTCAGAGCACAAACCAAGCATGAAGTCAAAGGAATTGGCTATGGACCTCTGAGACAGGATTGTCTCAAAGCACAAATCTGGGGAAGCATATGGAAACATTTCTGCTGCTTTGAAGGTCCCAATGAGCACAGTGGCCTCCATCATCTGTAAATGGAAGACGTTCAGATCCACCAGGACTCTTCCTAGAGCTGGCTGCCCGTCTAAACTGAGCGATCGTGGGAGAAGGGCCTTAGTCAGGCAGGTGACCAAGAACCTGATGGTCACTCTGTCAGAGCTCCAGCATTCTTCTGTGGAGAGAGGAGAACCTTCCAGAAGGACAACCATCTCTGTAGGAATCCACCAATCAGGCCTGTATGGTATAGTGGCCAGACGGAAGCCACGCCTTAGTAAAAGGCACATGGCAGCCCACCTGGAGTTTGCCAAAAGACACCTGAAGGACTCTCCGACCATGAGAAACAAATTTCTCTGGTCTGATGAAATAAAGATTGAACTCTTTGGCATGAATGCCAGGCATCATATTTGGAGGAAACCAGGCACCATTCCTACACTGAAGCATGGTGGTGACAGCATCATGCTGTGGGGATGTTTTTCAGCAGCAGGAACTGGGAGACTAGTCAGGATTGAGGGAAAGATGAATGCACCAATGTACAGAGACATCATGGATGAAAACCTGCTCCAGAGCGCTCTTGACCTCAGACTATAGTCAAGGTTCATCTTTCAGCAGGACCATTGCCCTAAGCACACAGCCAAGATATCAAAGGAGTGGCTTCAGGACAACTCTGTGAATGTCCTTGAGTGGCCCAGCCAGAGCCCAGACCTAAGTCACATTGGACATACCAGGAGAATCTGAAAACGGCAGTACACTGACGCTCTCCATCCGACCTGATGGAGCTTGAGAGGTGCTGCAAAGAGAAATGGGCAAAACTGTCAAAAGATAGGTGCACCAAGTATGGCATCACATTCAAGAAGAGGCTGTAATTGCTGCCAAAGGTTCATCAACAAAGTATTGCGCAAATGGTGTGAACACTTATATACATGTCCTTTTTTAAGTAATTTTGAAAACAAAAAACGTCATTATGGGGTGTTGTGAGTAGAATTTTGAGGGAAAATAAATAAATTTACTTCATTTTGGCATAAGGCTGTAACGTAACAAAATGTGGAAAAAATGAAGCGCTGTGAATACTTTCCAGACGCACCGTATATTCAAAAGCACATTTGAATATTCATCACATGGTGAATGGTGTAGAAGCACTTTCTATGTGGTTCCCTTTTTCAAAAGAACCAAACATAAATAGAAAAACAAAATAAACTGTCATTTTAAATGACTTGTGGAATGTTGTTGCAGTCAATGACTGCCTGAAATGTGGAACCTGTAAGACATTATTATGAAGATCAATAGTGCACAGTCTAAGGCACATAGTGCAAGTGCAGTTGTGCTGCATACAAGTGCACTTTTCTGTTTGCATGGTGCAAAATACGGATCAGCATACAAAGCAGTTGTATCTGCTCTGAATTAATCCTAGGTGTGTCAGGTGGGAGTCGCTTGAATTTAAAGAGATTGCCGAATGACATCCTGTTTAAGAGCTTTGTCTGTTTGATGTTGGAACACTGCCATTTACAAAGTAAAGTCTAGGAGCATGCGCTGGTGCTGTGCTTTGCGGCAACCACAACACCACAGAACCACCTTGGATCCTGGATGGCAACCACCCAAGCAGACAACAGTGTTGGTTGTTGACTATTTACAGACAAAGTTTTCTGACTATTACCTAATGCTCCATAAAAAAAGAAATAAAAATAGTTTATTATCCCCACCCGCATCAATTTTTTGGAGGGCAAATTTCATTCACGGCAGTACAGCTGGTGCGAGAACCAGGACGTCCGCTAGGTGGCAAGTGTGCAGTAGCATGCAGTACACTAACTGTATTCAACATGGAAACTGGACTTTTTTATATATATATATATATATTTGATATTTTCAGTTCCTCACTTGGTATGCAGATGCTGCAGGTGTCTTTTCAGGTTTGAATGTACGTATGTACCGGTTTCGAATAATTATTATTATTTTTTTTTTTATTTTTTTTTTTTAAATCTGCCCACTCTCACCACTTTTTTCTGATGTCAAGGATGCTAAACAATTTTTTTTTTTTTTTTAATGGGGTTTAATATCTAGTTTTTCTGTGAAATGGATATAATTTTCAGGTATGACTCAGGCCAATTCTGTAGTTAACACGGCTGTTTGACCAAGCGGAAGACAACCCAACATTTGATAGAAAATCTGGTTGGGACTGTACTTTGCTGTATGTGTCTGTAGACTAAAAGTGTCCTCAACTCAATATCAGGGTGTTTGTGTTCCATTGTGGAGTCTTGGGCATGCTTAAAAACCCAAAATCAATTTATCACGTCAGCTAAGCTAATCTGGTAGCGGCTGCATTCAACATTAAAGTGTCTTGAGAACATCAATTGAAGCAAAGTTAACAAATGTTACAATATCTACTGCAGTTACCCACTCATCTAAACATTTTATCATCATCAATTTAAGAGCAAATGCATGATGTTCGTGCACGTTAGCATTACGTGGTTTCATTTGCCATTGCTACATAGAGTAACAGAATAAGATAGCAGCACTATACATATAGTATAAAACAAACATATTACTGCACTGACAATAATTCAGCATGCAAAGTTGCATAGTTTGAGAGCTATAGACAGGAATGCTCTCTTGAAAGCTGTGGTCCTCATGCTGTGGTCCTCATGCAGCGTAACGTCACACACAATGTAAATATAAAGTCTTACCTGTTCATTTTAGTGGATTCATCGTCACGTCGTGAAGAAAAATTACCCACATAAAGCCTCCTCATTTTGGAAAATGACATCTGAAAATGCTTTAATTCCTTGACGTGGCTGAAGAAGACTTCCCTCTCGGGCAATATGCGCCACAGCTGCGCCGTCAAATCAGTCAGCGGAGCTTTCTCTCCCCACCGCATTAACATTTATCACCAACCCCAGGCGATCCTAGCTGCACACGATGAAATTATCTCATGATCCACTAAAAAAAAAAAAAAAAAAAGTTAAAGCTATTCAATTCTTCACGATGCACGGAGATGCCGTGCACCACTGTGCACGTTCTGGATGCCTTGCTGGTCAATATTTACATTTAACACCTTCAGAAAAAAAACCAGCATTTACAGTACGTACTTAAAGGAAAAAAAAACAAAACAAAAAAAACGTATCTGTGTAAATATCTCATGTTACAACGTGGAGACCTGTGGCTTATAGACAAGTGCGGCCTATTTATGTACAAATTTTTTTTTCTTTTTAAAATTAGTGGGTGCAGCTTATATTCAGGTGCACTCTATAGTCTGGAAATTACAGTATATGACCTCAATTCTGTCTTTCAAGCTTCTGCGCAGCAAAATAAATGGTTGAACTGCGCTCAGATTTCATATTATGTTTAGTTTTATTCCATCAACGACAGTACACCAAATTAATGTTCGGAAAATGCAGACTTTATGGTTGTCAAACTTAGGAAACTATTTTGTGGCATGCAGGCCAAACAGCCTGCTGGGTTTTGTCTCAACCAATTAATTCAGCAATACTCAGCAAATCTCCATCACAAACCATCTCCAAGTGGTGATCTTCACTGAAATCACCTGCTGAAGTGACTGGCTGCAACAACTAACTGCAGACTGCTGGCCCTTCATAGCCCTTACCCGCCAGTTCCTGATATTGATCAACTTTTATATACATGCAGTAATTTATAAACTGGTTCTTTTGGCAGATGTGAAGCTATGTGTATTGCAGTACTGACCAAAACTACAGTATTTTTGCTATATACTAAAAACATCTGGGTTTAATATCAAAATGTGAATATGAGATCACAGTTTAGAAGGTTAGCTATTATTTCCTGCTATTTAGATGTGTTGAAGAACAGTCAGGTCCATCAATAGACAGTGACTCTTTTTTTTATTGTTTTCTTTCATAATTCTGTTTCTGTACACCATCATAATGGAGTTGAAATGAAACAATTCAGATATTGTGTGGGTTTTTAGATATAATTCAAGAGGATTGGCAAAAATATTACATTAACATTTTGGAAATACATTTTTACACAAATTCCCACCATTTTTGGAGCCTATCAGTAACTGGATAAAGTAAATAAGGAATGAAAGAAAAATGATCAAACTGAGGCTCGAGTCTCCCACGTGACTTCTGGCAAGCTTTCACTGATATCTGACACTCTTTTTAAGAAATGCCTTCTCTGTTCCACTCTAATATGAAGTTGTGAACTGGTGATGCAAAAGACAAAACTTGCATTTTGTGCAGTTTCTCTAATGAAACCGACAGAAGCTAACAACACCTACAGTGTGATCACAGGTGCCTTGGCAGCTTTCTTCACTGATCTCCTTCATGCATGGTCACTTTCTGAGAACTGCCTACTTTCAAACAGTAACTACAAAATGACATACTGCTTCTATTTCTCAATAACTGGTGTAAACAAATCCCAAGACATATTCAGGGATTTTTTTTTAAGTTCATGATTTGTCTAAAGAAAAAAAAAGGTCATAAAGGTGATAATCTGTATTAACAATAACCCTTTTAGTTTGCCCAATTACTCATGGACTATGAAATTAGATGGACTGTGTATGTAAATGGCTGTAATTCCTGGTTAATGCACATCTTGACTGGTTTATTTAAACTCCATTGTGGTGGTGTACAGAGGCAAAATTATCAAAACTATGCCAGTGTTGGATTACTTATGGATCTGACTGCAAGTGTTTCACAAATGATTAAAATAAAATGTCTGAATGATTTTACAAAGATTACCTGCTGTAGTGAGGCAGAAATAAAAGCAATATGCCCAGAGAGTGAAAAAACAAACCACCACATCACAAAGATTTAGCACATAGGCAATCTAAATATTTTTAATCAAGTCAAAATATGTTGATCAGTAATTGTTAGACAGGATTACATTCAAAGAGACACTTGGAAAAGACATAAAATTATGAAACAGAAAATATGAATCAAAAACCTTGATGTTAGTCACAAAAGAGTTGGTGCACTGACAAGTCATCATTCCTAAAAGCTGAGTTAGTGGAAAAGCAACGACATTAGTATTTCAGAACTACCAAATGAAAGAGAAGAACAGGAATCTGCAGTGATGAGAGGGGAAAAATGTAAAATAAATCAAATCAATCACAACATCTTTAACAAAGACTTTGTGACCATGTACCTCAGTGCCTAAAAAGAAATATATAGACACATTACAGAGGCGGTATGATCAGGAAGAGCTATAGAGGTTTATGAAGCCAGACCTGTGAGTGAGTGCAGAAAGAGCAACAAGACTGTAGCAGTAAGAAAGCAGAATAAAAAGTAGCACAAAAAGTGGAAAAATATTGGAGATTGATAGCGGGTGACGGCAAGAGACGGGTCATGGGTCACCTGTTGAGTTGTGATATTAATCTAAACCCAGGCCGTTTTTCCTCAGTCCATGGTTGCTGTTCCCTTCAAAGAGAGAGGAAGAAAAGTATGACAGACAAATTTAACTGGGTGACAGCGGCGAATTAAGATTTTGATGATGAGAAATTACAGCCGGTCAAAAAAGAGAAAATGTCTTGACAACAAAAATAAACTAAACAAATCATGGGCCAAGGAGGGGAGGGGGAAAAAAAAAAAAGTTTAATCCTGAGGAATACATCTAAGCATAGTATTTTCATATTGAAGCAACAAGTACAAACCAATAAATAAATAAATAAATGAGCAAAGGTGCACACAGTATGAAAGGGAAACATGAAAACAAATCACTCTGAAAAAGCATTAGCACATGAGGAAGAACAGAAGAAAATTTAAATGAGGACTTATAAATCTGCATCTGAGGAGTAGCCAATGCAAATAGGAGGAACATTCTGGTGTAACTACACAATCTGCTCTCCAGGGGAAAGTGAGGCAGAGAAAAAAAACACAAGCACAAACAACGGTTTAAAGATTTATTATTAAACCCTGAAAAAATGGAATGGAAACAGTGTTAAGTTGATTTTCCTGAGCCGTTCAGCAAAAAGGGATCTTTCTGGAACTGAAAGAATATTCGAGCATTCAAATGTTTCTCACAAGCCACTTCTTTTTGCTCATGCTGGTGATGACTACAAATTATAAATTAGGTATGCTTACATAAGCCTAGGTATAGTCCACAGCATAATTTATATGTACCCCTCTGCTCCCCCACCCTCAAAAAAACAAAAACAAAAAACAGCAACAACAAAAAACACAAGAGTAATCTGAAAGCACAGTATCCCCCACTGGAAAATGCTGCTTTGGTACAAATGTTTGCTACATTCTGATAATACTTCAATTGTACAAAGTTTCAAAAAAAAAAAAAAAAATCCTCTTAAAAATGTGAGAGAAGTTGATTTCAGAATGCTGGCACCCAAGCATGAAACTGACAGAGTCTAACCGTGTTAATCAGGGGTCATGTGCACAATGGGAACAATATGAAAATGTGTATTACTAACCTAACTTAGTAATTACTAACCTAAATTAGAAGGTTGGTACAAGTACTAAACTTGTACCAAGTTTCACAAAATTCCTCCTACAAGTGTGAGGAGTTGATTTCAGAACACTTATGGGTGATTCTTAGACTACGGGCACTTATTATGTCCTTTGATCATATTGTATGAAAAACAGAAAAAAGGGGAAATTTCACACTTTTATAGTTATCTTTACATGAAAGTGTGTTAAGAAATTTGTTCTAGTAGTCTATGATGACTTTTTCACCTTTTTTCAGCATCATTATATGCAAATATTGCCGTTTTGTGCTTGTCCCACACCCAGACTTTTGATCTTCAATGATAAAAGTGAATGGTAAAGAAACGTTTTTTCTAATGTTTTAAAATATCTCTGAATAAAATATCAGTAAAATAATCAAAACATAATTGGGGTATTCAATGTCATACAACTGTTGTGATTTTTTTTTTAAACAAAATGTAGTTGTCCCACACTATTGCCGTAATTTCCACCACAACACTGTAATGTCCCTTTAAACAGTTTGTATGAAAGATTGTTTGGGTAGTTTCTATGGAGATAAACAGTAACATCAGAGCACATGTATATAGCGCCAAATCACAACAAACAGTTGCCCCAAGGCGCTTTATATTGTAAGACAATGGTGTGGTGGAAATTACATTTACAAGGCCAATAGTGCCCGTAGTTAAAGAATCACCCTTATACCCATTTTGGGACAGACAGGCAGAAGGACGGACGGACAGATGGATGAGTCAATCTTGTACAAAATTACAATTTGCGTATTATCAATCTATTAACAATGATTTGTAAGTTTCACAAAATTCCTCCTACAAGTGTGAAGAGACACAGCCAGCAGGAGATAAAAACCTGCACACAGAATGGAGAAGATCTGTCAAAACCTTTGAATAACTAAAACCACACTTGATAAGCATTATAAAGAAACTCTTCAAAAACAGCAGGTCTCAGGCTACGATGTCTGTCAAGGCTCTGCCAGTTCATACATATTTGATGAGTAACATTAAAAATAGAAAAAGTTGATAACACATATTGTGTCCTTTTGGCAAAACGGCATAAACTGTGAGATCTGTGTACAGCCAGTAACTGTGGGATAAGTAGTTGGGCTACCAATACGTACAGTTTTTGTTCAAAATAACAGTAGTGTGTTCAAACAAGGGAGTAAGGCTTAAAATAGTTTTTATTTCCATACAAGCAAATCCACTGGAAACACTGCACAGTCTATTTCAAATCAAAACGAAGAAAAATGTATCAAATTTGATATTACTTTCCAGAAAGTGAACAAAAAGGAATATAAGGCTGTTCAAAAAAAAAAAAAGTGTCTGCATTTTTCTTTACAAACTCAAACATTTCCTGTATAAACTGATTGAAGATTTGTCTTTCCTGTGAATCACTGAACTAATATTTAGTTGTATAACCACCGTTTCTGAGAACTGCTTCACATCTGCGTTGCATGGAGTCAACCAGCTTCTGGCACCTGTTAACAGGTATTCCACGCCAGGACGATTGGACTACATTCCACAATCCCTCTGCATTTCTTTGTTTTGCCTCAGAAACAGCATTTTTTTTATGTCACCCCGTAAACTTTCTATTGGATTAAGGTCCTGGGATTGGGCTGGCCACTCCATAACGCTAATATTGTTGGTCTGGAACCAAGATGCTGCTCACTTGTTGATGTATTTGGGGTTGTTGTCTTGTTCAAACATCCATTTCAAAGGCATTTCCTCTTCAGCATAAGGCAACATGACCAAGGATTCTGATGTATTCAAACTGACACTTGGTGTGTAATAAATAGACCTGACACCATAATACATGAAACGTCCTTATATCATGATGCTTTCTCCATTGTGCTTCACCATCTTCACAGTGTGCTGTGGCTTGAACTCAGTTTCTGTGGGTCGTCTGACAAACAGTCTGTGGCCCCCAAAAAAAGAACAATCTTGCTTTCATCAGTCCATAAAACTTTATACCATTTCTCTTTAGGTCAGTCCATGGCAAGTTGTAACCTCTTCAGTATGTTTTTTTTTTGTTTTTTTTGTTTGTTTTTTTACATTGAGACTGTGTGGGCTTCTTGCCCATAGCTTGGCTTCACATAGGGGTCTTCTAATTGTTACAGGGAACTTTAGACCTTCTTTGATCACCCTAAAGCCGATCATTGGCTGAGTCTTTGCCATTCTGGCTTTTCTTCAACCCACTGAATGGCGGCTTTCTGTATTCTTCCACGTCTTTTTGGTTTTGGCTGCCTTTTTAAAGCATTTGAGATCATTTTAATACAGCAACCTCATTTTCTGCACTTCTTAATGATTCCCCCTGTCCAATCAACTTTTTAATCAAAGTACCCTGTTCTTCTGAACATTGTCTGGAATGACACATTTTACTCAGACAGACAGAAATGCATGACAACCAGCAGGTACAACATTTGCTGCCTTCCTCCTTAATTAAGGGGCCACCTGTAACGGTGTAATAAGGGACACAGCAAGAAAAACGTAGACAGACACTGCTATTTTAACAGTCTAATATTCCTTTTTCTTCATTTTCTGTAATCACAAATTTGATTTAAAAAAATGTCATGTTTTGATTTGGAATAGAGCGTGCAGTGTTTCCAGTGCTTTTGTGTTTTGTGTGTATGGAAATAAAAGCCATTATAAGGACTTTGAGCTTTACTTACTTTTTAAAAACAGACCGCTATTATTTTGACCACAACTGTAGACCTGGGTTTGATTCCCTGGCACGCTACCAGTCTCTGTCCTTGGACAAGATATATCATCTGCATTGTCCCAGTTCACCAAGCTCTAAGTGAATACCGACCTTGGCTGGGGAAGCAACCAGTATCAGAGTGCTGCCACATCAACAGGGAGCCTTAAACTATCATTGACTGACACTATGGAATCCAGGGACAGGCAGTGTGAGTGGTTTATTCCAGTAGTATTTCATTTCTTTCATGGACATTGGGACAGCGGATGTGTTGTGTGGCTGCAAGTTGCCATGACTGCCAAATATACAAAACAATCTCTTCAACTTTATCCTCCACTGAAGCCAACTTGGCTGCCCCCGCAACACACATATACATCTTTCAGGGTGGCTGGCTGGGTCAGGTATCACTCCTAACCAAGCTACAAAATACTAAGCTCAGTAGTACACAAGATGTCATCCTCATCATATTTCATAAAGACCACCCTGTACACATGAACAACAAAAAAAAACAAACAAACATGGTGCTAAGACCCAGCTGGATTCCTTCAGGTGATTTACAACTCAGTGACTGAGGAGAATGAGTATAGCAGCTGATGCCAGTGAAGAAGCAACCAAAGTAAAACAAATGCTTCTAAAAAGGGAATTCGAATGGTGTCAATCATATGCCGTGGCCCACACAGTCACCATATTCTCAACCTAAGCAAAAACTGAGCAATCTTTAACAAGTGGTTTTAGAAAGTACTCCCAATTCTGCATCTGCAGATTTTACCAAGAACACTGCCTAATCAGCTTGTGGTGTACTGGATTTAGCTTCCTTGTAACATGGACGCATTTTTATGAAAAGGTAATGAGTGAAATGTATGTAAACAAAATGCACGGTAAATGGACACAAACTGCACAACAAACGATATTCATACTATGGATATACAGTAATACATGTTCATCAGGGACAGGGTGGCCCTCAGTCCTCAGTTGTAATGTGGAACAAGAAAGGCAGACAAACACTCAACCGCCTCCGCACATGGGTCAAGATAGCATGTTGCAGACATCTACGAGGTCTGTCATTAAAGTATAGGTCCTTTTTATTTTTTTCAAGAACTACATGGATTTCATTCATATGTTTTTACGTCAGACATGCTTGAACCCTCGTGCGCATGCGTGAGTTTTTCCACGCCTGTCGGTGACGTCATTCGCCTGTGAGCACTCCTTGTGGGAGGAGTCGTCCAGCCCCTCGTCGGAATTCCTTTGTCTGAGAAGTTGCTGACAGACTGGCGCTTTGTTTGATCAAAATTTTTTCTAAACCTGTGAGACACATCGAAGTGGACACAGTTCGAAAAATTAAGCTGGTTTTCGTTGAAAATTTTAACAGCTGATGAGAGATTTTGAGGTGATACTGTCGCTTTAAGGACTTCCCACGGAGTGAGACGTTGCGCAGCGCTCCCAGGTGCCGTCGTCAGCCTGTTTCAAGCTGAAAACCTCCACATTTCAGGCTCTATTGATCCAGGATGTCGTGAGAGAACAGAGAAGTTTCAGAAGAAGTCGGTTTCAGCATTTTATCCGGATATTCCACTGTTAAAGGAGATTTTTTTAATGAAAGACGTGCGGACAGGTCCGCGCGTCGGGACGCAGCCGGCGCGGTGCGGGGGCACAGGAAAAACACCTCGGTGTTGATAACCATTTGTAAAATCCAGGCGGCTTTTGATGGCTTTCAGTGGAGTGAGTATATGAGAAATTGTTTAACAGCTGGACATGTTCCAACTTGTCCTTAAGGCTTCCAGCAGAGGTGTTTTTCCTGTGGCGGAGCGTCGCAGCGGCTGCGAGCCGACGCTGCAATTCGCCCGCACGTCTTTCATTAAAAAAATCTCCTTTAACAGTGGAATATGCTGAAACCGACTTCTTCTGAAACTTATCTGTTCTCTCACGACGTCCTGGATCAATAGAGCCTGAAATGCGGAGGTTTTCAGCTTGAAACAGGCTGACGACGGCGCCTGGGACCGCTGCGCGACGTCTCGCTCCGTGGGAAGTCCTTAAAGCGACAGTACCACCTCAAAATCTCTCATCAGCCGTTAAAATTTTCACCGAAAACCACCTTAATTTTTCGAACCGTGTCCACTTCGATGTGCCTCACAGGTTTAGAAAAAATTTTGATCAAACAAAGTGCCAGTCTCGACTCCTCCCACAAGGAGTGCTCACAGGCGAATGACGTCACCGACAGGCGTGGAAAAACTCACGCATGCGCACGAGGGTTCAAGCATGTCTGACGTAAAAACATATGAATGAATTCCATATAGTTTTTGAAAAAAATAAAAAGGACCTATACTTTATTGACAGCCCTCGTATACTCAGGCCTTAAATCACGACTTCACTCATGCTTCAGCTCCACTAACTTCTCTAGCCAACTAAATTTACATTATTCATCCCAGATGTGACTGCAACACAAAATATTTTCACAGTTTTGAAGATAAACTCGAGCACTGTTACACCACATCTCTCAGTAAGGTACCAGAGAAACCTTAATTACCTCTTCTGCAATGTCCTGCTAAAAACCAACCTCCAGGGAGTTTGGGCTGAGGTTTCATCCCAGGAGATGCAGGAACAGGGACAGCGGGCCATAAATGGCTGACTAAAAGATGAGGAGGCCGTGGGACTGCAGTGAACCTTTGACACTGAAGTAGATGCTCAGCAATGGGACACAGCCAAAGCCATACTCAGTCCCAAAGCCTTGGATCCCCAAGAACAAATGCCCCATGAGGTCCTTTCTACTCAAATTTTTTAAGCTTATACTTATAAGCTTAAAAAATGGGGGAGTGTCATCAAGGGAACAAATGATTAACATTGGAGTATCAGGGTTTTTTTCTGGGGGGGGGGGGGGGGGGTCTCTCTCACACACACAGGAGGAAAAATAAGCGCACCACTTCTCAGAGACTAAATCTGATGGTGAGAATCTTGGTCATGGAGTTGTTAAATACGATGGAAACAGTTCAGTTCCCCTTTGTTTCTGCAGTACACGAGTACTCTAACAATGGCTCACTGAGTGTACGGAATTATTACACAAAGACTGGGGACCTTCGCATGCTACTCTCATCTTATTATTACACAATACTTCTTACATATAGAGAATACAGACTTCTGTCGAAATACCAACAAAACATACCCCACCCAAGGTCCAACACACACACAAAATTATTCGGGGTGAGAGCTAATAAAGTGTCACAGCCACCAATGGCCCTGTCATACTCAGGTGAAGTCTGCAGCCATCTTGAACTGCTGATGATAACGCCAGCATTCAAGACAGTTTAATTTAACATACTTTTTTGTCTTGATGGAACATTATTGGGGTTTACTTTCATCATGAGCAGACTACTGAAGACACGATAGACAGCCGTGGTAAATGCTTGGACGGTTGTGACTAATAAAATAATTACATAAAAGACGTTCTGCCATTAAAATAAGTGATTTATTTTCTGCTTGTTGGTGGATGAGAAATGCACCTGGAGGAAACAACGAGGGACGTCTTTGAAAACACTGCAGTTAGTCACACAAAATTCCACCACGATAAGGAATTAAAGCACTTCCAGACATCTTAAGTGGGTAAGTTTTTATCAAGGTGTGAGTTTTAACTAGGAGAGAAACGCCAACAGGTCAGATTAAAAAATCTTCACTGTGTGCTGTGTTTCCTCAAATGATGTAAACTTCGTTTTTGTTCATTTAAAAGACATTAAAATATGGTATCTAACTGCAATTCTTCCCGCTTGCTGGCCAGGGATTTGTTTAGAATAGAAATAGAGACAATAACAGCATCTGGTTCGGACAGAAAAATGAACCACAGTTCAGAAAACTCACACTCTAATGACCAACACAAAGCAATGCAAATGCAACATAAGAGTAAAATAATACTCCAATGACAGCTTTAATTTCTGAGGAAGAGTCACAATGCTGTCAATACATCTGATCATCATTTTATGGATGTGTACAGTTTGCATGAACAGTTTGGTTTGTCTGTGGCGATGGGGGCTCATTACATGTTATGAACATGTTAAGACTGCCCATGTATTAATGTACTTATTTTACTTATCAAAGTGTGAGGAGAAGACAAAAAAAAAGTTCACTTCTGCAACGGCTGCAGTGATCTTTGCTTCTTTCGCCAGCCACATGATGTGGTTCTGACCACAGACTCTGTGTTTCTGATGGGTTTAAAGCAGTCCAACATGGCGGCAGCAGAACAAAGCCATGGGGGATCTGTTGCTATCGAGTGTTGGCTCTTGGTACTACATTCTCTTTGCCTGGAGACAGCGGCTGCAAAGAAAACATGCACTCTTTCGGCCCTTTCTGGAATGTCTTTGGACACAACTGCCATACATCGTCCTGATGATGCCTCTGCCATGTTCTCACAGCCTCTAATACATTCCCACTAATTTCTTAACATGCATGTCAAATTACTCCTTACAACATTCCAACTATAGGCAATCACATCGCACTACATATGTATCCCATTCTCACTGCTACCTTCCTGTCATCAAAACTGCACTATGCGCTACACTTTTTCATTGATTCAGTCATTTTTCTTGTATCTCCATGAAAGTTAAACAACAGCAGCTCTCAATTGCTGTCCTGCCAAACTTACCCATCTCTAAACTATGCTCTGTGCATGAGTGTGGGCGTGCACATGTATGACTTAAAGTAAACCTTGATTTATATCAGCAGGTAGGGGAGAATATTTTTGGGGGAGGAGGGGACGAAGCACTATGGACAGCAGCTGACAATTCACAAGCATCAAGAAGCTGGTCCCCAGAGCCAAATCACAGAGTACAAAGCCTGTCACGATAATCACTGCATTGACTGATTGTGTGATATATGATAATTTTTCTGGCGTCAATATATTCCATTTTACATGCCTGTTTGTTTCTATAAAATACCAACAGTTCAGTGAGTTGTGCCACTTCTGTTCCTGTTCTGATGTGGTGAGGAAGACCAGACCCCTCTGTGGCATGTACCATTGGCAGACAGAAGGGATGGCTGACATCAAAAAAATTCTACCAGTTGTTAGCAAAAGCTGCCAAACACTTTTGCTGTGGCTGCAAGAAAAAGTGGGCAACTAATATTTCATTCCTTAACAGAACTCCTGAATATGCTGTATTTAACTTTGAGTTATTGCTGCGTAACAAAATCTTGGCCACCTTGTAATAGCACCTTCAACACAACAACAACAAAAATATCAACAAGAGGCCAGGAAAATAAATCAAGGTCAGCCTCAAACAATGGACAATAAAAGCTGGACATTAATTTCGTACAGCGTGTAATCGGTAGTCTACGGAAAATATCTTTAGTGCTGCAGGAGCAAAATACCATAATTTCTGGAGGATAACTTGCAGATTTTTAATAATTTCAGAGGTCCTAAGACTTATATTGGGGGGGGGGGGGGGGGGGGTGTCACAATCGGCGACCATGTCTTTATATTGTCTTTATACTTGAAAGACAATAAAACTCCTTTTTTGTTTAAAAAAAATTAGAAGAGAGGTGGAAACTTCCAAACTGGCTTGATTAGTTTCAGCACACATTTAAAACTTAGTCGGGTCACACTTAACGTGGTCTTTAAATGAGCGAACACAACAGCGTTACTATTTTGAGCTTTTGTTCATGTCGGGTTCTAGATAAAGTACCGTTAGCAGTCATGCTCACTTCAAGCAAATACAGTTGTGCTCAAAAGTTTACATACCTTGGCAGAATTTCAGATTTTTTCTTCCATTCATCAGAGAATAAGAATGATAACACAAAATAACACAAAAACTTATTTTCCACTTATGGTTAATGGTTGGGTGAAGCCATTTATTGTCAAACAACTGAGACCATCCACCCGGAAAGCTGCTGCAGAGTTGTGGCCACCTGTGCAATAATCATGCCGTCAAATCAGCATCAGCAGATTTGCCACACCTGTGAGGTGGGATGGATTATCTTGGCAAAGGAGAAGTGCTCATGAATACAGATTTAGACAATTTGTGAACAATATGAGAGAAAAGGGTATTTTGTGGAACTAGAAAATGTTTTAAATCTTTGAGTTCAGCTGATGAAAAATGGGAGCAAAAACAAAAGTGTTGCATTTATATTTTTTGTCGATGGATGGATGGATAGATAGACAGATATCCAGGGGCAGGTACAAATGTGAAAACAATAAATAATGCACTCAACCACCATGGCCTGTAAGCACACATACTGACTCCACTGCTGAAGAAAAAAACCTGTTGAAGCTTGTTTAAAGTTTGCTGCACAACATTTACACAAGCCTGTGAAATACTCTGAAAATACAGTCTGGTCAGAAGAGACCAAAACTGAACTCTTTGGATGCTGTAATACACACCATGTTTGGAGGTCAAAAGGAACTGCACATCACCCCAAAACTATCACACCTACAATGAAGTTTGGAGGTGGGAACATCATGGTGTGGGGCTGTTCTTCAGCAGACAACACTGGCAAATATCATATAACTGAAGGAAAGATGAATAGAAAAATGTACAGACACATTCTTGATAAAAATCTGTTGCCATCTAACAGGATGATGAGGATGAAATGAGAATGGAGATTTCAACAACACAATGATCCCAAACACACAACCAAGGAAGCTCAACTGGTTTCAGAGAATGAAAAATAGAGCTGTTAGAATGGCCCAACCAATCACCTGACTGGAATCCAATGGAAAATTTACTGAAAGAACTAAAAGGTCAGCGTTCATAGAAGAGATCCACGGAACCTTCAAGATTTGAAGATTGTTTGTGTGGAAGAATGAGCCAAAATCACACCTGAGCAATTCATACTAGTTTTTCCATACAGGAGGCGTCTTGAAGCCTCAGTACCAACAAAGGCTTTTGGATGAAGTAGTAAATAAATTTCAGTAAGCGTGTTCAATACTTTTTCCTTGTGTCATTCCATTTTATTACACATAACGTAATTTCTGTACTGATTTGTTTTGATCCCTTTGCATGTATGCATTACTTCGGTTGTTACCGACATCTGGTGAAAACTTCATGTCAACAGCACCTTTAGAAATATATTTACTGAGAAAAATGGTGACATGCTATATACCTATTTTACCTGCTGTATATGTGAGCAAATGCAAATGAAATCCAAGCATTCAAGTAGAAACCTGTTTAATTTGACAGATGTAAAAGTAAGATGGCACAACTACAAGGAATCACAGTGTAGAATAATATTAAATAAAGCTCTTAAATGACAGTACACGTCATTTAAATATGTTCTAAATTTCCAAATTTTTTCATGATGAATAATTTTAAGTGCCACCATCAATTAACTGAGGTTTTTGTTAATGAAAACCCTAATAATGCATACAATGCATTTTTGTCAACGTTAATCTCATTATATGAGAAACATTGTCCCTTAGTGAAAATTACTAGAAAGCACCAGTTTTTAAATAAACCATGGATTACAAAGGGAATAGAGGATGCATGTAAAAAAAAAAAAATTATATAAGAGATTCATAAAATATAGGACAAAAAAATGCCGAAACAAAATATAAGTTATATAAAAATAAAGTAGTAAATATTATAAGAATCAGTAAGAAAGATTATCATCATACACTATTGGAGAAGAACAGGACTAACACACAAGAAACATGGAAAGTATTAAATAGTATAATTAGAGAGGGTTCCATAAGGAAGGAGTATCAAGAGTATTTTATAGCAAATAAAGATATTAAGATTGATAATATTAAAGAAATAGTAAATGAATTTAATGATTTTTTTGTACATGTTGGTTATAACCTTGCAAAAGAAATTCCCGAGTCAAGAATTAATTATGAAAGAGATAAACATATTATTAAAAACTCCTCCTCCATGTTTATTAATGCTGTAAATGATAAATACTTGACATTGTGAAAACATTTAAGAATAAAAAGTCTACAGATTGTTTTGATTTTGACATGTTATTAGTTAAAAGTATTATAGAGTATATAGTGCAACCATTCACATACATTTGAAACTTGTCTTTTTCGAACTGGTATTTTTCCTTCAAAAATGAAAATAGCAAAAGTTATCCCTATTTATAAAAATGGAGAAACATACAAACTGACCAATTATAGACCTATATCATTACTTCCACAATTCTCAAAAATTTTAGAAAAATTATTTGTTCACAGACCTGATAAATATATTGATAAACATATATATTTTTTTAAGTGATAACCAGTATGGCTCTAGAGCAAAAAGTTCCACTTCAATGGCAGTGATGGAATTTGTGGAAGAGATTTCTACTGCAATAAATAATAAGGAATATACTGTTGATGTTTTTATACATTTAAAAAAGGCATTTGATACTACTGGTCATAATATATTGATGAATAAACTGGAGAGATATGGTATAAGTGGGTTAGCATACACATGGATGAAAAGCTATTTAGATGACAGATATCAACATGTGCAATTAAATAATGTAAAATCAAATCAGTTGAAGGTAACTTGTGGAGTCCCTCAAGGGTCTGTGTTGGGTCCAAGGTGTCCTTGCCTCAAGTGGAGAAGTTTAAGTATCTCGGGATCTTGTTCAGGAGTGAGGGACGGATGGAGCGTGAGATCGATAGATGGATCGGTGCAGCATCTGCAGTGATGCGGTCGCTGTATCGGACCATCGTGGTGAAGAGAGAGCTGAGTAGGGGGGCAAAGCTCTCAATTTACCGATAGATCTACGTTCCGATCCTCGCCTATGGTCATGAGATTTGGCTCCTGATCGAAAGAATGAGACTGAGTGCAGGCGGTCGAGATGAGTTTCCTCCGCAGGGTGGCTGGGCGCTCTCTTGGAGATAGGGTGAGGAGCTCGGTCACTCGGGAGGAGCTCAGAGTCGAGCCGCTGCTCCTCCACGTCGAAAGGAGTCAGTTGAGGTGGCTCGGGCATCTTTTCCGGATTCCCCCTGGACGCCTCACTGGAGAGGTGTTCCGGGCACGTCCCATTGGGAGGAGGCCCCGGGGAAGACCCAGGACACACTGGAGGGACTACATCTCTCGGCTGGCTTGGGAACGCCTTGGGGTTCCCCCAGAGGAGCTGGGGGAGGTGTGTGTGGATCGGGAGGTCTGGGCGGCTTTGCTTGAGCAGCTGCCCCCGCGACCCGACTCCGGATAAACCGGAAGAAAATGGATGGATGGATGGATATATCAATGATATGTGTAATGTTTCCAAACTATTAAAGTGTGTTTTATTTGCTGATGACACCACTCTTTACTGTTCTGGTAATAACCTAGAACAGCTTCTGACTACAGCGGAAAAGGAATTAAATATATTAAAAAACTGGTTTGACATTAATAAGTTATCTCTGAATTTGAACAAAAAGTTTATTGTTTTTGGCACTTGACAAATTAAAAACCCAGTTGTAATCAGGGTTAATAATATTGAAATTGAACGAGTGTATGAAAATAAGTTTCTTGGAGTAACAATCGATCATAAGCTTTGTTGGAAACCTCATATAAATAATGCCATCCATCCATCCATTTTCTTCCGCTTTATCCGGAGTCGGGTCGCGGGGGCAGCAGCTCAAGCAAAGCCGCCCAGACCTCCCGATCCACACACACCTCCCTCAGCTCCTCCGGGGGAACCCCAAGGCGTTCCCAAGCCAGCCGAGAGATGTAATCCTTCCAGCGTGTTCTGGGTCTTCCCCGGGGCCTCCTCCCAATGGGACATGCCCGGAACACCTCTCCAGCGAGGCGTCCAGGGGGCATCCGGAAAAGATAAATAATGTAAAATCTAAAATGTCAAAAACTATTGCTATACTTTATAAAGTAAAGGATGTCCTTAACAAAAAGTCACTATACTTTATTGTTCATTATTACTTCCAGATATTACTTATTGTCTAGAGATATGGGGTAATATATATAAAACCAACACTTCCTATTTTTAGGATGCAAAAAAAGCTATAAGAATTATTAATGGATCAAATTACAGGGAACCAACTAACACTTTGTTTATTGACAGTAATGCCCTTAAATTTTATGATTTAGTGAAATTTAAAATGGCACAGATAATGTATAAAGTACACAATAATTTACTTTGCCGCAATATTCAGAAGCTGTTTGAAATCAGAGAGAGTCAATATGATTTGAAGAGAACAAGTATTTTCAAAGAATCTAAGATACGAACAAATATAAAGCAAAGATGTGTTTCTGTAAGAGGTGTTAATTTATGGAATAGTTGTGATAATGAATTAAAAAGGTGTACTTTTATGGAATAGTTGTGATAATGAATTAAAAAGGTGTACTTCACTTTCATTATTTAAAAACATGTTTAAACCTAAAATATTACAGAAATTTATGAATCAAGTATGAAGAATGATAATGTAATTAATGTAACTTATGGTTGTATTTAGGGATGGGTATTGAGAACCGGTTCCTTTCGGGTATCATTAAGAAATGATTCGATCCATCGACATCAGTAAGCTTTTTGGTTAATGATTCCGTTATCGGTCCTTCAGAGTGGCCGTTGTTTTGGGGGGTGTTTGTCAGGAAAATTATCATTTCTCTACATTGATTACAAACCCTGCAGCGGGTCCGTAATCAACTTTTCTGCAGCAAGGCTTTGCTTTGAACCTTGAACCAATCAAAGCAGTGGTTCGCAGATTGAAGCAGTGCTTCGATCTATTGCTTCGTTTATTCATTTTTTTCCCCCCCTTTCGCTTTATCTTAATTTTCCCCCGCTAAAACCCTAAAGAGCATACGTCTGTGAGTATTATTTACCTTTTTTTTTATGTTAAACCGACCTGTTATGGTCTTCTGAAACAGTTTATAGATGTATTTTATAACTTAAAAACAGGAGCGATCCTAACGCGTTAGCATGTCTATGGCATTTTCAATATTAAAGTTAGCATTAAGCTGTTGCAGCTGTTATCACGTTCGGGTGCATTTGTTTTCTGTATAATAAGCGTTTGTTGCGTAAAAGAGTCAAATGTATTACAAATTGTAATTTTTTTTAATTTATTTTTGTTTATATATTAATAATCTAATGATTAGTTATTATATACAATTTTAGAGAAAGAGACAAAAAGAACCTGAATAGAAACACAACAGAAAATATAAAACCAACTAATAATGAACATAAATAAATACATACATACACATAAATAAATGTTTCCTGTGAACACCTAGTGACTCTTACAACTCCACTTCATCCCTGTCTTAAGTTTAATGACAGTTCGTTTCGGTCAAACCATATTTTCAATGTGTTAATTTCTTCAGTGATTTCCTCCAGAACTATCTGCCAAGCTAGAAAACTGCTGCATCCTAGTAAGAGCAGAATACTACTGGAATGAATTTGAATAAGGAAAGTTGTTTTTTTTTTTCTCTCATCTGGAATAGTCCCAGATTGGATTTCAGAGCTTCTAGAATTCAAACATTTTCATGCAGGTGGTGTTGGAATAATTTTGGGTTTCAGCTTTTTTGTTTTTCACCACTTTCATCACTGAATGTCAATCGTGAGTCACTTTTGTGCAGATTAAAGTTACTAACTGGGACTCCAGTCTTGTTGTGAGAAAGAAACGAGAATCGTCCTCCGTTCTGTTCACACAGCTCCAAATGCTGTGCGGCTCTCTGCCTAGTCAAGTTAGAATGATAGAGTCCAGTCGGAATAAATAACTTCAAAGCGAAGCACCGTTTTGATTATTTTTATTTATGTCCAGAGATCAAGGATACAGTGACCAATTTCATATTTATTTACTTTAAGACTCAATGAAATACATAGAAAACCTGTAAAGCCGACTTTTAGTACAAAATTCACAAGAGGTATCGATAAGGGAATCGATAAGGAATTGGATCGATAAGCAGAATCGATAATGGCATTGATAGATAAAATCTTATCAATACCCATCCCTAGTTGTATTATTAATAATTATGGTACTGTATTTAATTCTATATTAATTTTTCTAAAGTGCTTCAGGTTTGTTTTTTTTTCTTTTCTGCTCTTATATTTTATGTTACCTTGCTGAATTTGTTTTTGTAAAAATTTTAGGAAATTTTATGTGAAACTTTTTGGAAACACGAAGCCTTTCAACTGTAAAATAAATGTATCATCACCGACACTCACACGGCTGCACGCTGAGCTGGCATTTCATAGTGTTTGACAGCCTCGGGAGAGTGAAGCAGCTAACTTTATAGTACACATTTTCAGCAACAATTCAGTTAATTTTTTGAAAAAATCCTTGCTTGATGAACAGACAATTTGAACCCGAGAGCCGGGCAGAAATTTGCCGCTAACCGCAGCCAGAACACTGTGGAACAAAGCTCTCTCACACAGCCCAGCTTCAGAAAACCTCCCCCTCCCCTCCTCCAGACTTGGCAGGAAACAAGCAGAGAGCAAACAACAGCAGTTGAGAGGATTCACAGTGGCTCTTCTATGGTATCAGAAAATGCCGCGGGTTGGCTCGGTATTTTCTGATACGTTAATTATGTCAGTATCGGAACCCGATACCGATCCGGGATCAGATCGGTCCCATCCCTACAACAGAGAACTCCTGGCCTCAGACTGGGGTGATGGTACATCTTTCAGCAGGACAATGACCCTAAGCACACAGCCAAGATATCAAAGGAGTGGCTTCAGGAGAACTCTGTGAATGTCCTTGAGTGGTCCAGTCAGAGCCCAGACCTGAATCTGATTGAACATTTCTGAAGAGATTTGAAAGTGGCTGTGCACCGACACTCCCCATCCAACATGAGGGAGCTTGAGAGGTGCTCTAAAAAGGAATGGCCAAAACCGCCCAAAGGTAGGTGCACCAAACTTGTGGCATCATATTCAAGATGATTTGAGGCTGTAATTGCTGCCAAAAGTGCGCCAAGAAAGTACTTTCCAAATGCACCGTATGCCCAATGACAATAACAACAGTGCTCTGAGAGCACAGTGTTTCTCCCTCCCCCCACTGGCAAATGCTGCTTTGGTACAAGTGCTTGCTACATTCTGATAACATTTCAAGGAATTGTACTGTTTCCTGAAATTCCTACTGAAAATGTGAGAGGAGTTGATTTCAGAATGCAGGCACTCAAGCACAAAAATGACAGAGTCTAGATTTTTTAATCAAGTGGTAAAATGGGCCCAACTTGAATGATATGATAATGTGTATTAACAACCTATAACAAGGACTTGAACCGAGTTTCACAAAATTATTTCTAAACGTGTGAGAGGAGTTGATTTCAGAACGCTTATACCCACGGGGGAGACCGACCGACCGACCGACAAACAGAGCCACAATGTAATCCCCCCCTTAGGGGCTTTGGCCAGCAGGGGATAAAATTAACAGGTCTTTGCATTGTTGTAGAAAAGGCTAATGTTCATGAAGTGTCTGAATGATAGCCGCACATGATATAAGTTTACATTTCCCATAATGACAGAAGCATAACTCAGCCACATGGGGTGTGCAGCCAGTACATTCTGAGTGCCGGTCCCAAGCCCGGATAAATGAGGAGGGTTGCGTCAGGAAGGGCATCCGGCGTAAAACAAGCCAACCGAACTATGCAGACTCAGAATCGAATTCCCATACCGGATCGGTCGCGGCCCGGGTTAACAACGTCCGCCACCGGTGCTATTGCCCAACAGGGTGCCGGTGGAAATTGGGCTACTGCTGGGTGAAGACGCCGAAGAAGAGGAGGAAAACGTTGCCACAAACAGCGGGAGAAGAAGAAAACTAGAAGGGTGGAAATGAGAATGGGGACTTTGAATGTTGGTAGTATGACTGGTAAAGGGAGAGAGCTGGCTGATATGATGGAGAGGAGAAAGGTAGACATATTGTGTGTGCAAGAGACCAAGTGGAAGGGAAGTAAGAGCAGGAGCATCGGCGGTGGGTACAAGTTGTTGTACCATGGTGAGGACAGGAAGAGAAATGGTGTTGGGGTCATTTTAAAGGAAGAGTATGGTAAAAGTGTGTTGGAGGTTAAGCGAGTGTCTGACAGGGTGATGAGTGTGAAGTTGGAAATTGAAGGGGTGATGATGAATATCATCAGTGCATATGCCCCACAGGTTGGTTGTGAGATGAAGGAGAAAGATTTCTGGAGTGTGTTAGATGAGGTGGTGGAGAGTGTAAGAAGTAGAAGAGAGTGAGAGCTCAACAAAGGATCAGATGGTGGAAGCTGAAGGAGGAAGACCGGTGTGTGAAATTTAGCGAGCAGGTGAGAGAAGCACTGGTTGGAGGGGAAGCAATTTTGGACAACTGGAAAAGTACTGCAGATGTGGTGAGGGAGACAGCTAGGACAGTACTGGGTATGACATCTGGACAGTGGAAGGAAGACAAGGAGACTTGGTGGTGGAATGAAGAGGTCCAGGAAAGCATAAGGAGAAAGAGGTTGGCGAAAAAGTTTTGGGATAGTCGGAGAGATGAAGAAAGTAGACAGGAGTACAAGGAGATGCGGTGTAAGGCGACAAGAGAAGTGGCAAAAGCAAAGGAAAAGGCATATTGTGAGCTGTACAAGAAGTTGAATAGTAAGGAAGGAGAAAAGGACTTGTACCGATTGGCCAGACAAAGGGACAGAGCTGGAAAAAATGTGCAGCAGGTTAGGGTGGTAAAAGATGCACATGGTAATGTGCTGACAAGTGAGGAGTGTGTGCTGAGAAGGTGGAGGGAATATTTTGCAGAGTTGATGAATAAAGAAAATGAGCGAGAGAAAAGGCTGGATGATGTGGTGAGAGTAAATCAGGAAGTACAAGAGATTAGCAAGGAAGAAGTGAGGGTTGCTATGAAGAGGATGAAGAGTGGAAAGGCAGTCGGTCCAGATGACATTCCAGTGGAGGCATGGAAATGTCTAGGAGAGATGGCAGTAGAGTTTCTAACCAGATTGTTTAATAAAATCTTGGAAAGTGAGAGCATGCCTGAGGAGTGGAGACGAAGTGTGCTGGTTCCTATTTTCAAGAACAAGGGTGATGTGCAGAGCTGCAGTAACTACAGAGGCATAAAGCTGATCAGCCACAGCATGGAGTTATGGGAAAGAGTAGTAGAAGCTAGGCTTAGAAAACAGGTGAAGATCTGTGAGCAGCAATATGGTTTCATGCCGAGAAAGAGCACTACAGATGCAATGTTTGCTCTGAGAATACTGTTGGAAAAGTACAGAGAAGGACAGAAAGAGTTACATTGTGTGGTTGTGGACTTAGAAAAAGCTTATGATAGGGTGCCAAGAGAAGAGTTGTGGCATTGTATGAGGAAGTCTGGAGTGGCAGAGAAGTATGTTAGGGTAGTACAGGACATGTACAAGAATAGTGTGACAGCGGTGAGATGCGCAGTCGGAATGACAGACTCATTCAAGGTGGAGGTGGGATTACACCAAGGATCAGCTCTGAGTCCTTTCTTGTTTGCAGTGGTGATGGACAGGTTGACGGATGAGATCAGACAGGAGTCCCCATGGACTATGATGTTTGCAGATGACATTGTGATCTGTAGTGAGAGTAGAGAGCAAGTTGAGTCTAGTCTGGAGAAGTGGAGATATGCTTTGGAGAGAAGGGGAATGAAAGTCAGTAGAAGCAAGACTGAGTACATGTGTGTGCATGAGAGGGAGCCCAGTGGAATAGTGCAGTTACAAGGAGTAGAAGTTGTGAAAGTAGATGAGTTTAAATATTTGGGGTCAACTGTTCAAAGTAATGGAGAGTGTGGTAGAGAGGTGAAGAAGAGAGTGCAGGCAGGGTGGAGTGGGTGGAGAAAGGTGGCAGGAGTGATTTGTGACCGAAGAATATCAGCAAGGGTGAAGGGGAAAGTTTACAAAACAGCAGTGAGACCAGCTATGTTGTATGGTTTAGAGACAGTGGCACTAACAAAAAGACAGGAGGCAGAGCTGGAGGTGGCAGAGCTGAAGATGTTGAGATTCTCTTTGGAAGTGACAAGAATGGACAAGATTAGGAATGAACATATCAGAGGGACAGCTCAGGTGGGACGGTTTGGAGACAAAGTCAGAGAGACGAGATTGAGATGGTTTGGACATGTGCAGAGGAGGGACCCAGTGTATATAGGGAGAAGGATGCTGAGGATGGAGCCACCAGGCAGGAGGAGAAGAGGGAGACCAAAGAGGAGGTTCATGGATGTGCTGAGAGAGGACATGCAGGTGGTTGGTGTGACAGAGGAAGATACAGAGGACAGGGTGAGATGGAAACGATTGATCTGCTGTGGCGACCCCTAACGGGAACAGCCGAAAGACAAAGAAGAAGAAGACAGAAGCATCCCTCAAGATACATTTTCTGTTAAAGATTCGCTACAGCAATATCAATATCAAACTAAAAGATTGTCAGCTATGCTTCTTGTTTTTCACACAGAATCATGCAACAGGAAAAAATACAACTAAATGTGATGCAACAGAACAAGAAGGTCTGCAACATCTGAGAACACTGACATGATTGCTCTAGTCAGCCAACCTGTTTTGGGCTGTCGACAAGGATAAGGACCTTACTCACTACTACAGCTTCAAGCTGTTGTGCGCTCTACATGGAGTCTGGCAAACGCCTGTCTGCTGTCCTGGAAGACGACGGGGCTGGGTGATTGGCAGTCGGCCAGGCTCGCACACAAAGGCAGCAGTAGAAACAGAGGAAGAGTAAAAGAGAGAAAGGAGTGGTTTGGCTGAGCTTTTGATCACAGGGCCATAACTCATCCCCTTTAAAAACTGGAAAAGCAGTCTAACACATTTATTGCATTGTGTAGTCACAACCAGTCAGGTGAACTCGAAAAACTATTCTTGTTGCCCGAATTCAGGGGAGTTAGTCTAGCACTGTGTTTCAGAAAGATTCCTCTCAACAAGGTGGAGATGTGATAAGGCAGTGGTGCTGTGAGAATATAAAATCACTACACAGTGGGACGGCTGCTGTTGGGCATGACCTACAAAGCATCCACTCATGACCTTCACCAAATTCTGCCATCAATAGCCACTGAATACATTTGTGATCAGAGCTTCATCAAGAAGTCTGGAACATGAAAAGTACTAACAGGTATGTTGAGACTTATGACAATAAACAGGCTGGAATGAAGAAAACACACACTTTTTAAAAAGGTAACATAACTGGAGGATGAAGGCAATGTCAGCAGCTAACCAGAGGTAACACTCACCTTCTCCAGTTGTTGTCAGGAGGTGGGGACAGGTACACTGCACCATATGGAGAGCTCTCTATGTGGGCTTTAGTCAAGGACAATACTTGTGCAAATGAATAATTACCAGTGACAATAATATTACACATAAAACAGGATGTCCCAAGCTGGGGGATCAATCTGGTCCAGGATTTTACAAAGGTTGGTGTCTGCTTCATAAAGACATATGAATTGATGATTCACAACTGTCAAGCTTGTCTGTAACTCTGTTTTAAGTTGTCTGTTACATCAGACAACATACAGAGAACAGTCTTATCTCTATAATAATTGTATTTACAAAGAAGCTCTTTTTGTTTTGAATTTAATACATTTTCCAAATGGGCACTGCAGTCTTGTTTGTGGGCGGGCGCTAAAGGGGTAAAATATGACGCATGAGACGGAATTTCTCTATTTCAGGGGACAGAAGCATGGCATTTTCAGTGAGTTTTTGGGCAAACAAAGTGAAAATGCAAAGAAAAAGTGATGATGCAGTGGGAAAGTGTACACGTGCTGTGGTTTGTTTATGACCCGGAGCACAAATATGTCGAGGAGGTTTTGCAGGCAAGAGAACGTAGCAACTCTGGTTAGGCCTGGTTCACACGGCAGGATAATAAGGCCGATATTGGACCCGATCTTCCCCTTCCGACAATCTTAAGGACGCCCGACAATCGTGATGACGCTAAAGATAATCTTATCAGATATTCCTCCCATGTGTGGTGTGTTCAGGGCGCTCTGATCTGCTCGGAAGGACGTCTGGAGTGCTCCGATCGCAAATCGGGGATTATCAACATGTTGGATTTTTTTTGGCCCGATGTCGCAGCATGTGTGGTGTCCTCCGACCACAAACGTGCACACAGCCTGCTGAATGTGACATGTAGCCAATCAGAAAGCGAGGTGACGGACGTACAGAGGGGAAAATAAAATCAAAACAGCTGTTCTGACTTACCAGAAAGTCCAGTGGTCACGCTGTCTCCACTCCTTTAAAGAACGCCTTTTCTTTTTCTTTTTGTATTGTTTTTTCCCTCTGTTTTAAATAGTCCACAAAGTATCTCCATTTGTTTACTCTGAAGTCACGTTTAATCTCGAGAGATTTTGTGAGATTTCCTGTCTGAACTGGGAATGTTCGTGTGTGAAATCTGTCCGTGTGTGGCGTTGTTGTCCTTACCGTGTGGCTGAACACCACACACTGTACGACCAACACTGTTAGATCTATGATTTTTTTTATCTTCACGTATATGGTCTCTCAGGTTTTGGATACCTAAAGATAATTTTAAAATCCTGTCATGTGAACCAGGCTTTAGCTGTGTAGGCTAACACTTACCAACACAACGTCTCCCATTTGCCTCACCTTCCCGTCTCTACTGGGAACTGAAAAAACACTTTTCGCAATTGCTTCAATGATTGCAGCCAAAAACAAAACAGTACACCAAGTTATGCTGTGTATATATTGCACAATGGCGGCAGCTGTCCCCATAAGTGGTCAAATATTGCGATATCACACAGGGTTCAAATGAGACTGCGGCGTCCTATTTTGTTCAGAATTGAGATTTTCACATTATCTGACAGAACCTCATGGGAAACGGACAGGTACCTCCTAATGTAAAAGTGACGTCAGTCTGCATGTCCAAAAGACATTCCCTGCCTTTTCTTTTTTCTTCTTCTTCTTTAAATGTAAAAATAGATTAAGGGTGTGGTGGAATGACCACTCCACTAAAAATAAATACAGTAACAAAAACTCTAAAGAAAGCATCTACGCAGTAAGCACCAGCACGCTGAATGCCAAATGTGAACAACGGCGCTGCCTTTTTGATGACAGTCAATAAAACAATGAATGCATTATAATTTACTGTTGACTGCAGAGCTCCTAGCAATGTCAGTAGAATGCGAAGACTTCAAACCGTGCGCGTTTTGTCTTGCTGACAGTCACAGACCCAGTACTTACAAGACAACCTCTAATAAAAGCGTCTTGTAAAAGTAGTTTTTTAGGAATTGGGTGCTGAAAATTGTGACAAAAGAAACTGGTTGGCAGATGAGGCCGCCCACTGTCCTTGGAGAATGCAGAGAGGCCCTGCAGAAATCAACAATAGGGATGAGACTGATTTACAGACAATGGAGCAATGTCATCGTGCTTCACCTTTCAAAACAATTGGGATGAGTCTTTTAAAATGTACACAAATGTAAAATAACTGGGCAGAACAAGTTTATTCAGAAGTTTAGTAAGAGAGGAACAATCTTGCCAAACTGGATATCTGAACACTTACAAAACGAGCTCAGTGAACTAACAACTATTATGGTGGGACCAACTTCAAACTGTACACTAGTCTTCAGAATAGTAGTAGTGCTATGTGACTAAAAAGATTAATCCAAGTTTTGAGTATATTTCTTATTGTTACATGGGAATCAAGGTAGCAGTAGATTCAGATTCTCACAAATCCAACAAGACCAAGCATTCATGATATGCACACTCTTAAGGCTATGAAATTGGGCCATTAGTAAAAAAAAAAAAAAAAAAAAAAAAAAGTAGAAAAGGGGGTGTTCACAATAATAGTAGTTTGGCATTCAGTCAGTGAGTTCGTCAATTTTGTGGAACAAACAGGTGTGAATCAGGTGTCCCCTATTTAAGGATGAAGCCAGCACCTGTTGAACATGGGACGTTCAAGACATTGTTCAGAAGAACAGCGTAGTTGGATTAAAAAGTTGATTAGAGAGGGGAAAACTTATACACAGGTGCAAAAAGTATAGGCTGTTCATCTACAATGATCTCCAATGCTTTAAAATGAACAAAAAAAAAACAGACGTGTGGAAGAAAACGGAAAACAACCATCAAAATGGATAGAAGAATAACCAGAATGGTAAAGGCTCACCCATTGATCAGCTCCAGGATGATCAAAGACAGTCTGGAGTTACCTGTAAGTGCTGTGACAGTAAGAAGACACCCGTGTGAAGCTAATTTATTTGCAAGAATCCGCTGCAAAGTCCCTCTGTTAAATAAAAGACGTGCAGAAGAGGTTACAATTTGCCAAAGAACACATCAACTGGCCTAAAGAGAAATGGAGGAATATTTTGTGGACTGATGAGAGTAAAATTGTTCTTTTTGGGTCCAAGGGCCACAGACAGTTTGTGAGACGACCCCCAAACTCTGAATTCAAGCCACAGTTCACAGTGAAAACAGTGAAGCATGGTGGTGCAAGCATCATGATATGGGCATGTTTCTCCTACTATGGTGTTGCGCCTATATATCGCATACCAGGTATCATGGATCAGTTTGGATATGACAAAATACTTGAAGAGGTCATGTTGCCTTATGCTGAAGAGGACATGCCCTTGAAATGGGTGTTTCAACAAGACAATAACCCCAGGCACACTAGTAAACGAGCAAAATCCTGGTTCCAAACCGACAAAATTAATGTTTCGGAGTGGCCTGCCCAATCCCCGAACCTAAATCCAATTGAGAACTTGTGGGGTGACAATGCCTCGCAGATGTGAAGAAATCATGAAAAACTGTGGTTATACAACTAAATACTAGTTTAGTGATTTACAGGATTGCTAAAAAAGCAGTTTGAACATAATCGTTTTGAGTTTGTAGCGTCAACAGCAGATGCTACTATTATTGTGAACACCCCCTTTTCTACTTTTTTTTTTTTACTAATAGCCCAATTTCATAGCCTTAAGAGTGTGAATATCATGAATATTTGGTCTTGCTGGATTTGTGAGAATCTACTGAATCTACTGGTACCTTGTTTCCCATGTAACAATAAGAAATATACTCAAAACCTGGATTAATCTTTTTAGTCACATAGCACTACTATTATTCTGAACACTACTGTATATGAAAAGGTGAAATTGTTTCTCCTGCATAAATGAATTGTATTGTGTATTGCAGGTCTTTGCCATATGTCTCAGTTTTCGAGTAACAGAGTCAACTCAGAACCACATTTCTGGTTAATTTTATCATTATTGTTATTTGCAAAACACGTCTTTAAAAGTGGAACATCAAGGGGTTGGGGGCAGAGATTTCATGAATTCATAGATTTTATGAATTTACTGAAATATCTATATAATTTCATGAAATTCCTGTATATATATATATATATATATATATATATATATATAAACAATAAACAATTTCATCTCCGGACGAACTGTACCTGCAAAAACTTGAGCTTGCATTCAAAGTGCACTGAAAAAATAAGAGCTCCTGTCTATGTCCATTAAGCATAAATGAATTTTCAACTCTGTAATTTTCCAAATCACAATACTGACCAATTCTGTTTTGTGGCTATATAACTGCTGCATCTTCTACTAACTGCTCCTGTGGTAATCAACCTACAACACAAACCAGCATTTAGAAAACTAACCATCTGACAGCAACAACACCCCATATGCACAACAGAGATCAACATCCCACAATGATGATGTGTTAACGTAATCTGGGAATTGAGATGTTTGCAGATTTATGTTTGGAAGGATATCTGTCGTCCGTGCTTGTCAAGGGGCCGCCGGTGGGGAGAGTTGATGCGGTTACGGTCCCTGTGGACCCTCTCAACTAATCCATGGTGGCGAGTACCTCTGACTGAATCCAAGCCCGAAGGGAAGCCACTCTGTGAAACACAAAAGAAAAAGATGTAAACAATAAACGGTAAGTGGCCTGCATTCCTTTAGCACCTTTCCAAACACAAACATGTCACAAATTACACTGGAGTTTCAACAGTCTGTGGGTGAGGAAGTGAGACATTTTGCAATCATATATTCAAATATAATTAAAACATTCTAATTTAGTAACCAGCAATATTACATCTATAGCTATCATCTACAGCTGAGTCTATATCTTCATGTTTTCATCTAATTTTTGATTCTGATTGAAATTAGGAAAACACAGAGGTACTGCAAGTCAACTGATGTCATTTATGAAAGTTAAAGGTCCAGTCACTCACAACCTAATGGAAAGTAATGTGTTGCCATCAAAATAACATTTTAGATGAGGATGACAAGCTGGTGAAATCTACACTTAACTTGTAACATACACATAAATATTGATTAGGTGCCCATTAGGGATGTAAGGATACACAACTCATGATTCAATACGATTTGTGATTCTGAGTTCAGGATACGATTTTCTCATGGCTTTTTTTTCTCAGCAGAATGAGTAGCAGACAAATTAGGAATGAAAAATATTATTTTATTTTGATAAACTGTGCAAAAACAACAAGTCCACTGCTTAAAAATGTGGTATTTCCCTGCAGTATGAAAAGCCTGGTTGACCGCAAGGCTAATGAGAACGTTGGCCAGGCCAGAAATATTTTGCTAATAGCAACAAAACAGACAGTGAAATACCAATTAATTTGGATGTCAATTATTTCAACATATACAGAGCACTTCAATTCTGGTATTTTTTTCCACACAGTCTTTTGTGGAGTAGATGTTATTTATGTAGTGATATGTCACGAAGTGGTGATCCTTGCCCCATCTTTGCTTGTGAATGGCTGAGCCTCTTTAGGGATGCTTCTTTTATACCCGATCATGACACTCACAATTAGTGTCCTCAGTTCCCAAACGCTTAATGAGTGTTGTTAGAAGGAAAGGTGATGTAACACAGTGGTAAACATACCACTGTCCCAGCTTTTTTGAAACGTGTTGCAGGCATCCATTTCAAAATGAGCAAATATTTGCACAAAAACAATAAAGTTTATCAGTTTGAACATTAAATATCTTGTCTTTGAGGTGTATTCAAATGAATATAGGTTGAAGAGGATTTGCAAATCATTGTATTCTGTTTTTATTTACATTTTACACAATGTCCCAACTTCATTGGAATTGGGGTTGTAAAATGAATGCAGACTGGGTTTGTAAATCTTACTGATACCATTTGTAAACTCAGAGCTTCCGTTTTATATTAAATGCAGTTCATTCATTTAACTGAGTGAAGGTGTGCTAACAAAAGACTATCATGAAGTGGAATCTAGAAACAACTTAGTTTTTGGAGTTCAAGTCCCAGAAGGGGAAGTGAATGGACTTCAAGAACGAAGCTGTTTTTCTTTTTCCAAATAAGGAACAATTTTGGATCAAGTCAAAGTCTGCCTCAAAGAGCCATTCTCTCATCTAACAAGGGCGCATTCACCTGGACCCTTTCATACAGCTGAAACAGCTACAAACACAGTGCAACAGAGAAGCTTTTTTGGATAACATACAGCACGACTAAATATGCCGGCAGAGTTCTCGCCAGCGTAGTTGAGCATAGGGGACCCCTACACTGTGATTTAACCAGTGTAGGGGGGCTTTTCTGTTTTTTAAAGGACATGTTACACATTATTTAACGTCGCAGTTAGTAACACAAAGTATTCCTGAATGTCAGTCTATCCGTGCATATGTGGTAATAATTAATGGCTGCTGATGTATTTTGTTGCTAATTATACCTCTCGCTCGGTGCAATTCTTGAAAATGTTTTATTTGGCATTTCTCGGCATGTGATGCACATTTTAGCAAAGGCAGAAACATTCCAATGGGCGACCCCAACGCTGCTATATCTGATAACCAAGCTTCTGAGCTTTCATTCAAAAGTGATGGCTCGGGATTTATCAGATATGGTTGGGAACATCGCCCTGACATCTGGCAGAAAATGTGATGAGGGAGCTGCAGCAAGGTCTGCTGAAATACTGCGGCGCAAGCATAGTATTCTTTGAAATAAACTGGACACCACTGCGCTTCAAAAGCCTGCTGTTGACTGGTTCAGCACCTACTTTGTCTAATAGGCAGTAGTGTGCCAAAGTCAGTGGCATCACTTCGACTAATGTGTCTGTGGGGTCCCCCAGGGATTCATTTTGGGTTCTCTTTTGTTCCTCATACAAGTGACTGATATGCCCACTGCAGCAAAATGTAAATTGCTGTTATATGCAAATGATTCAGGACTCCTGGTAGCTGGCTTGTGGAAACAAGCTATCGCTTAACCTAGGAAAGACAGAGATATTATTTGGCTCATCTCAAAGACTGAATGGTACTGGGCCTCAATGTCATCTGTGATGGTCATTCTACTACCAGTAAATCTTGTGTGAAATATCTTGGCATTGCTCATGACCAATCGCTGAGTGGGAGCCAAATAGCTGACAATGTTATCAAAAATCTAATGCCTAACTCAAGTTCATTTAAAGAAAGGCATAAACCTTAATATGGATACAAAGACACTCCTTACGTTAGCCCTCATCCAATGTATTTTTGATTATGAAAGCATATCTTGGTATTCTGGCCTTACTAAGACTCAAGAATTCTTAATGGACCACTCAAAATAAGGTAATTCACTTTGTTTTTCACGCTCCCCCCAGAAACCATACAGGGTTCAATGAATTTAAGACCATTAATATGTTGCCTGTGGAAGCCGCGCTTAAACAACTCAAACTGAACTACATATATGACATGCTTATGGTAATGCCCCATGGTACCTAACTACATCCATTAGTATTCAAAATTCCCACCATAATACCAATGTCCCTTAGTATTCCCTCTGTGAAGTCCTTTGGACACTCATTCCAGTACACTGCAATCACTGCCTAGAGCGAGATACCAAGTGATTTCACAACAATTAATGTCAAGTATGTTTTTAAAACCAAAGTCAATTCATTTCGTGAAGCTAGGACATCTTTCTACTCATCACTAATTGAAGAAAATAAGAACAACCCCAGGTTTCTTTTCAGCACTGTAGCCAGGCTGACAAAGAGTCAGAGCTCTATTGAGCTGAGTATTCCATTAACTTTAACTAGTAATGACTTCATGACTTTCTTTGCTAACAAAATTTTGACTATTAGAGAAAAAATTACTCATAACCATCCCAAAGATGTATCTTTATCTTTGGCTGCTTTCAGTGATGCCGGTATTTGGTTAGACTCTTTCTCTCCGATTGTTCTGTCTGAGTTATTTTCATTAGTTACTTCATCCAAACCATCAACATGCTTATTAGACCCCATTCCTGCCAGGCTGCTCAAGGAAGTCCTACCATTATTTAATGCTTCAATCTTAAATATGATCAATCTATCTTTGTTAGTTGGTTATGTACCACAGGCCTTTAAGGTGGCAGTAATTAAACCATTACTTAAAAAGCCATCACTTGACCCAGCTATCTTAGCTAATTATAGGCCAATCTCCAACCTTCCTTTTCTCTCAAAGATTCTTGAGAGGGTAGTTGTAAAACAGCTAACTGATCACCTGCAGAGGAATGGTCTATTTGAAGAGTTTCAGTCAGGTTTTAGAATTCATCATAGTACAGAAACAGCATTAGTGAAGGTTACAAATGATCTTCTTATGGCTTCGGACAGTGGACTTATCTCTGTGCTTGTTCTGTTGGACCTCAGTGCTGCTTTTGATACTGTTGACCATAAAATTTTATTACAGAGATTAGAGCATGTCATAGGTATTAAAGGCATTGCGCTGCGGTGGTTTGAATCATATTTGTCTAATAGATTACAGTTTGTTCATGTAAATGGGGAATCTTCTTCACAGACTAAAGTTAATTATGGAGTTCCACAAGGTTCTGTGCTAGGACCAATTTTATTCACTTTATACATGCTTCCCTTGGGCAGTATTATTAGACGGTATTGCTTAAATTTTCATTGTTACGCAGATGATACCCAGCTTTATCTATCCATGAAGCCACAGGATACGCACCAATTAGCTAAACTGCAGGATTGTCTTACAGACATAAAGACATGGATGACCTCTAATTTCCTGCTTTTAAACTCAGATAAAACTGAAGTTATTGTACTTGGCCCCACAAATCTTAGAAGCATGGTGTCTAACCAGATCGTTACTCTGGATGGCATTTCCCTGATCTCTAGTAATACTGTGAGAAATCTTGGAGTTATTTTTGATCAGGATATGTCATTCAAAGCGCATATTAAACAAATATGTAGGACTGCCTTTTTGCATTTACGCAATATCTCTAAAATCAGAAAGGTCTTGTCTCAGAGTGATGCTGAAAAACTAATTCATGCATTTGTTTCCTCTAGGCTGGACTATTGTAATTCATTATTATCAGGTTGTCCTAAAAGTTCCCTAAAAAGCCTTCAGTTGGTTCAGAATGCTGCAGCTAGAGTACTGACGGGGACTAGCAGGAGAGAGCATATCTCACCCGTGTTGGCCTCCCTTCATTGGCTTCCTGTTAATGCTAGAATAGAATTTAAAATTCTTCTTCTTACTTATAAGGTTTTGAATAATCAGGTCCCATCTTATCTTAGGGACCTCGTAGTACCATATTACCCCATTAGAGCGCTTCGCTCTCAGACTGCGGGCTTACTTGTAGTTCCTAGGGTTTGTAAGAGTAGAATGGGAGGCAGAGCCTTCAGCTTTCAGGCTCCTCTCCTGTGGAACCAGCTCCCAATTCAGATCAGGGAGACAGATACCCTCTCTACTTTTAAGATTAGGCTTAAAACTTTCCTTTTCGCTAAGGCTTATAGTTAGGGCTGGATCGGGTGACCCTGGACCATCCCTTGGTTATGTTGCTTTAGACGTAGACTGTGTTTCATAATTATTGTATGGCCTTGCCTTGCAATGTGGAGCGCCTTGGGGCAACTGTTTGTTGTGATTTGGCGCTATACAAGAAAAAAGTTGATTGATTGATTGATTGATTTTTATTTGATAATTTTTACCAAGAGTTACTGAACCCTTTTATTTATTACCCTTTTTCACTGTTACTCCAGTCCTATTTATGTTTCATGTTTAAACATTGGGCTTGAGACCAAAATGATCCTTGGTTCAATCCCCAACCAGACCAGACAATCACTAAGGGCTCTTGAGGGAGGTTTTTAATCTCAGAGTTGCTCCTGGTGTGAAGTGAATGCCTTGCATCGCAGCATCCTGTTATCGGTGTATGTGTGTGCATGTGAATGAATGGATGAATGTGAGGCATCACTGTAAAGTGCTTTGAGCTTCTGATTCAGATGAAAATGCAGTCTATTTACTATTTTATTTATCAATTCAAATTTTGTATTTATCATTTCAAATTTTGTAACATATCTAGTTATAATGATAATTTACTGGTATGGTTATTATCATCATTAATTTTCTTACACAGCAAATTTGAGCTTTTTATGTTATTTTGTGTATATGTACTGTTAACATATTTTAAAATTGTTATAATTTTTCCACTTACCTTACATTTGTTTTTATTATTTGTACTCTTTTAGTTTTATGTATGGACCACAAATGGAAAAAAGTGTTTTTGCGTAATTGTGTTATCCATGTCTTGTGTGTGTGAGAGAGAGAGAATGAGTGAATGTGAGACTTCATTGTAAAGCGCTTTGAGCTTCTGATTCAAATGGAAATGCACTATGTAAATGCAGTCCATTTACCATTTAATTTACTGTTTTAATTTTTTAATATATCTAGTTATAATGATGACAATAATTTGTTGGTATGGTTATCGTTATCATCATCATCATCATCCTACTCCTCCTCAACTTTCTGGCAATATACTCGTATACCAAATTTTAGCTTTTTACAACCCCAATTCCAATGAAGTTGGGACGTTGTGTAAAATGTAAATAAAAACAGAATACAATGATTTGCAAATCCTCTTCAACCTTTATTCAACTGAATACAGCAAAGACAAGATATTTAATGTTCAAACTGATAAACTTTGTTTTTGTGCAAATATTTGCTCATTTTGAAATGGATGCCTGCAACACATTTCAAAAAAGCTGGGACAGTGATATGTTTACCACTGTGTTACATCACCTTTCCTTCTAACAACACTCAATAAGAGTTTGGGAATTGAGGACGCTAATTCTGAGTGTCATGACTGACACAAAAACAAAAAGTCTATAAGTTTGAACATTAAATATCTTGTCTTTGTGATGCATGCAATTGAATATAGGTTGAAGAGGATTTGCTAATTATTGTATTGTTTTTATTTCCATTTTACACAACGTCCAAACTTCATTGTAATTGGGGTTGTGTATTCTTTTGTGTACTTGTATTGTTAACATATTTTAAATATTGTTATAATTGTTCATTTTCTCGTTTTTATTGTTTGTTTATTTTTAGTTTTTGTTTTATGTATGGACCACAGTGGAAATAAGTGTTTTCATGTAATTGTGTTATCCATGTCTTTTTTAATGTACTATATGCACCGATTTGTACTTTAACTCAATATAATGAACTTCTTTACTGCACATACAGAGGTCCACAGATTATGCTGCGTTTCTGCTTTTTGTCAACAGTTTCCTCATCTTGGATGGTGCAAGTTCACTTTCTGAGTCAATTTTTGTCCCCCTCACTGGCTCTACTCACTCTTTTTTGCCCCATTTCTCATGCTTCCTTCATCACTGATAGCTGCAACAACACGTTACAGAAAGAAATGTAATGCAAGCTAATGCAGACATTGCTCTCGTGCTTATTTCTGCTGTGTAAGAGGCTATCAGATTAGTTATAGTAAAAAATATCATTTTGTTTAATGCATATAGATTCTGAACATTTGAAATAGCTTCAATACTAATTTTCTGCAGGACTGACAGGACCAGCTTGCATAGTAACAGTGATTTGACAAGCAAGCTGCACCCATTAGCCCAACCTCCTAACAGCAGTCTGCTTCTTCATTAATAAAGCCAGACTGAGGTATACTGGGGGTTTATTATGACAAATACAGACTACCTACATAACTGGCTTTCTCTGAGTGCTGTTTCAAAATATGTCACATTTGCAGTGAATGAAAAAATAAAAAAACAGCACCAATTACCAACACTTTGGCAAAGCAGCAGAGGACTAAAATGGCAACTTCTACAAAGAATTTCAACAAGAAGGTGACAGCTTCCATTTTAACAGATGAACCTACCAGTTGGATTTGAAAAAAATATGCAAGGGCAAACAAAGCTTTTTATTTTATATAAAAGTGGTTTTCAATTGTTATTGAAAATGCGAAAGACTGCACAGCTTTCATGCAGTAAGCCTTTTTAACGTGTGACACTAAGGGCTTTCAAACTTGTGGAATCAAGAACAATCGTTACAAAAGAAAATTTCAAGATACTACATTAAAATTAGAAACTTCATTATTGTGGCAACACTAACATCTGCTCATAGAGGATAAATGACCAAAGGCTATCATAGATAGACTAAATTTTATTGCTAAATGTCACACACACACACACACACACACACACACACAACGGGCGCGCACGCACACACAAAACAAGTCCACTGCGCTGTAAGCCCTCTGGAGGCTGTTTGCAGGAAGTTAGAATGAAATGCTGGACTAATATCTGATGTGATTTTTTTTCACTGCACTGAGGAGTACAGTCTTTTATTTTTCTTTCTTTTTTTGTAGTACATGCGCGCACAAGTGCCGGCCCAGTTGTGTGAGTGCGCGCACACTCAGGACAATGACACAGGTGAGACGACAATTTGATTGCGCTAACTGATGGTGCTAGTTCTTGTAACACACACACACACACACACACACACACACACACACACACACACACACACACACACACACACACACACAATCCACTCCGCTGTAAGCCATCAGCACAAATACTCGTTAGACATTACTCTTTTGAAAAAGTAGACTGGTCATCTTGAATCTTCAACTGACAGCCAGGCAGGGGCTAATGAAGAATTACACGGGGTTAAAATTTTTAAATGCTCCAATTATATTGAAAAGTATATCACATTATTTATCAATCAATCAATCAATTTTTTTATATAGCGCCAAATCACAACAAACAGTTGCCCCAAGGCGCTTTATATTGTAAGGCAAGGCCATACAATAATTATGTAAAACCCCAACGGTCAAAACGACTCCCTGTGAGCAAGCACTTGGCTACAGTGGGAAGGAAAAACTCCCTTTTAACAGGAAGAAACCTCCAGCAGAACCAGGCTCAGGGAGGGGCAGTCTTCTGCTGGGACTGGTTGGGGCTGAGGGAGAGAACCAGGAAAAAGACATGCTGTGGAGGGGAGCAGAGATCGATCACTAATGATTAAATGCAGATCGGATTGCCCCAAACCTGGCCGGCATATTGGATTTTCAAGTGGTTAGCACTTTTTTCTCAAATACCAATTTATGATGACCATTCATGCCAAATCTGATGCTTGCATCACCAAATGAACAATTCTGGGGGGGGAAATCACACTTATCTGCTCCACTATGAAACAGCGTAAGATTTGGCTTAATAACCTGCTATAAATCATTTGATAAAATGAGATGCAGAATGAAATGTCACTGTTGGACACGGTGACATTACCGATAAGATCCCACCTGAAAGTCAGTGCTGGTGTTGACAATTTGATTGACATTGGGCAGGGAGCCTCCATAGTACTGTGCCCTCGACTGAGACAAGCGAAGCTGCTGAATTTTCTGAAACTGCACCTGTCAATCAAAAAAGGGACAAACACAAACACCAAAGGGTTAGGAAATTACATACTTATGATTTAATTAATTTTTTAAGGATTGGTACCAATTAGCTTTTCCCATCTGCTTAAAAGCAAATTATTTACAATAAAAACACACACAGATAATCACGTAACCTTCCTTCTCCTCTTATCAAAAGAAATAAACCAAGACAGGTTTTTGTTTTGACTCAGTTTTCCATTTATCTACCATAAAATTCCTTGCATAGAAATTACAAACCACCATATGAAAGAGCTGCAATGAAAATTCATTTGTTTTTGCAATGGCACCAGTGAAGGACAAAATATATAACAGACCTGCCAACTTTAAAGGAAGTCTTGTACTACCAAACACACACACACACACACACACACACTTGCGTTGGCCAAACCCCTGCAAAAAAAAGGTTGATTTGAATGAAATTCTGATTACGAGCCTTGAGGGAAAATCTAAGTTCTCTCTGAGAGTGCACCTGGAAAGAAAAACTGAAGACAAAAATTTTTTTTAAAAACCATTTACAGTAGCTTAAAGTTAGGGAGATGTCTAGAGGCTAAAGCTGGGGCTCAAGATCCTTGATTCAACATAATTTCAACAAGCAGCACAAACCATGAAAGGGGGTCGCAATGCCAGAATTCTTTTTTTGTATTTGTCACCATGGCAGCTGACAAGCAAACTCAGCTTGCCACACTGTGCATTCATTCACCATATGTGATATGGTCAGCACTAGGAAAATCCCTGAAGTTGAGAAAAAGAAATGCCAATTTAAGCCATTCACTGCAGTGTTGGTGTCATAGTAGTCATGATAATATATGCAGATTTACACACTTCATTCATAGGCATGCCAAGTGCTAGTAGCAGGAGTCACATGCTGCACCATGCACCGCTCTTCAAGGGTTTTACAATCTAACATTTGATCAATAACACTGTTGCAGGTACTTCCATTCCAAGCCATTTTCTGGCACTGGTTTTTCATCACCCTCAACCTCACTCACTGGGCTGTTCCATCTGACAGAGGTCACTAACAGTTCATACAATGTTATGGTCGACCTAATGCTGTGTAACCTCCAAAACACATCTTGTTTACCTCTTCAGCTCCTGCTCTCTCATATAAATAAACACAATGTGAACCAACAGTAAGAGAAGAACATGAAAAGAGCCTTTATATCATCAGGAAACACTTATTCCTTGGTATGGGTGCTACATAAATCTTTTCCATACCAGCCCACCCCTGTTCACCCCAATAAAAGATGTCTCACATAGACAGCTACCTAATATGGCCGGTAGCATATTAGCCACCTGCAGCAGGACCGGGTTCATGGGGCTCCCTGCAACAGGTACTCAGACCCGATCATCTGGGATTTCCCAGCCATCGGACAAGGCTAAGGATCTGTCAGGGACCGTGTGTTTGTCGGTGTGCAATGACATTCACACACTAAATAAACCCACGCACAGGTGCCTGCAGATTAACATGTCCACCAACCTGTCTGGGAATCAATCAAAAGAGGGATCGCCACCGAGGGACTGCTCGAGGCAGATTAAAAGAGCAATGCCAGAATGTCAGAGGGTTTCTTCAACCACTTTCTGAAATCACATCATCTTAGATAGAGCTTCTATCTTCCCTCAGTTGTTCACTCAGCCAATCCTAGAACCCGGAGAAGGTCATGTGGTCAGTGCTTAGCTCTGCTGTCCACCTCTGTGTTCAACACTGACACGCTGTGTCAGGGTTCTCACCAGCATTCTAACAGTGCAACGGTCCGTTACGTTGTTATAATAAAAAAATTACACTGCAGTTGGGCCATTATGTTGGTTCTGAGGGTGTGTAATGGAAAACTTTCATGTCTCTTCATTGATTGTTTATTCATCAACCTATATAAAAGCCATTTAAAGATGTCAGTCGTGACTCACCCTTTCTGCTGATTAAAGTCTGTAATTAAACTGATTAAACTGTTTTTCTGCTGTTGTTGGCAACAGCAAAAATCATGCACCGCTTCACACAGTTTTTATTCATTCGTCATTAACATGCCTTTTTTGTGGGGCAGCCAATGACGTGGTTCTCTGCTGTGGACTGGAACATTATCTCCCACTTCTCTGGTTCGTAAACTTTAGTTACTGTCCCCCATGAAAATAATAATGATAATATCCTCCGCTTCGTGTGTGTGCATGTTGCGGGATTTGCTGTAGCTCTCTGCCGAGTAAAATTGGAAAGACGGATCATTCAGGAATCAACAACTTCAAAGCAAATTGCCGTTTTAAATCAAATGACACCTCTATCCAAACATTGTAAAACAGATAGACATACTACTAGGGTTCGGTATAGGGAACCGGTTCTTTTTGGGTATCGTTAAGAAATGATTCGATCCACCAATATAAATAGCCTTTTTGCTTAACGATTCCCTTATTGGTCCTTCAGAGCGGCCGTTGTTTCTAAGAGGGTTTGTCGGGAAAATGATCATTTCTCTATATTGATTACAGACCCTGCAGCAGGTCTGTAATCAACTGTTTCTACAGTGCGGCTCTGCTTTGAACCTTGAACCAAGGAAGCAGTGCTTCGATCCACTGCTTCATTGGTTCATTGCTTCGCTCCTCTTCACTTCCACTTCTGTCTCCCTCACAAAGCCATTAAAATATGTCAATCATCACTTTTGTGCGGATTAAAGTGACTAACTGGGACTCGATCCTGTCTTGTTGTGACAAAGAAACGAGAATCGTCCTCCGTTCCATTGTTCCAAATGCTACACCGCTCTCTGCTGAGTCGAGTCCGGTCGGAATTAATAACTTCGGAGTGAATCGCCCTTTAAATCAAATGTCACCTCTTTCCAAACATTGTAATAAAAATAATAAACTGCAATCGATCAAAATGTTTTTTCCTCCCAAAATGAGACGTCCTGCACTGACATGCAGCAGCCCAAGACTGTACGGCTGTAGACCTGCAGACTCTAGCAGCTGCCTGAGTTCAGCTCAGATGTATGGAGAGACTTTCATGCCATAACTGAAAGGAAATGCTTTTGACAAAAACTACAGATTTTGTTTATTTCTATTTATGTATCCAGTGACCAGTTTCATATTTATTTACTTTAAGACTCAATAAAATATTGTTGACATAGAAAACCTGTAAAGCCTACTTGTAGTACACAGAAAATTCACAGGAGGTATCTATAAGCGGAATTGATAATGGTATCGATAACGATAAAATCTTATAGCCCAGTCACACAGCACTTAATGAAGGGCAATGAAGCCCTGACGAAACAAGAAATCTGGACTTTCGTTGACTTTCATTGGCATTGTTTAACCTTCGCGCAGCTTCGTTCCTGCAGCTGGCGCTTCGTCAGGATTTTTAAACTATGAAAAATTTGAACAAAGGGCAACAAAAACCTCAATTCATCTGTGTCTCGTTTTGCTGTCGTTCTTGACGTTTTTTAATCGTTTGTTTAGTTTTTGTAATGTTATTAAGTTGACTTCGTTGGAGCAGCTGAATGTTTTCGCACAGTGCAGAAGCCGTTTTTTTTTTTAGCCCTGAGGCTGCTGCTGCTTCATGTACCGTTGGAAATTACAGGGCAAACAGCCTGCTTGCTTGGATTTTTTTATCTGTGTGTGTGGGGGGGGGGCAGCTTCAATGGGCTCAGGCACCTTACATAGGCCAGAATTAATCTTTTGTGTGGATATAATTAATTATTTTGCCACAAGCAACTGTTGAATTTGAAACAACAAAAAAGTTGTGTAATTTCCGACGCTACTTGAATGCAGCATTAGCAGCAGCAGCTGCTGCGTGCGCTTATTATTTTGTATTAAATATAACAATATGAGTGTAGGAATGATAATCCAGTCCTTCTGCACATGTGGCAATGGGTAGTTGAATCAAAATGATTATATAAAGAGCTGTTCTGGAAGGAAGTATTCACGTTGTGGATCAGTGATCAGCTGGTGGAAATAACCACACGTGAGTCAATGCACGCATTCACATGCACCAATTAATTTACTGCTCTGATATATTCAATCATCTTTACACTTATATTTATTCTCCCTTTTGACAGTTTTCTGTTATAAATCAATATATATGGCTTAGAACATAATACAGTGATACAGCAGTGACCACAGCACACTTTTTTTTTTTAATTGAAGCAAGACGGAGCAAGCAGCGTGTCGACAGACAGTGTGGATTCTGATGATGATGGAGACGATCCCTCTTTTGTTCTGGATGATGAACCAGAGCAGGTGGGCCACTGATGTGCGCACGGATCTCCACAGTTTGTGTTTGCAGTTTCTCCAGGACTCGGGCACTGTGAGCTCCATCCCAGTGCCGAGTCCTGGAATGCAGAGATGCAGACACACACTGCTCCAGCTGTTGCTCCAGGCACGTCTCAAAGCGTCGAGGTCGTGAGCTTCGGTTTTGTTAAGTTCCTCTTTCGTCCCTTTTGCGCTCTTGCTTCGCAGACTGTTCGGTGATAAAGCTCTTTCGTTGTCAACTCAGGGAGGTATTGCATTCCTCTGTGCAAATGCAACCGGTACAAACACTCATTTGTTCCATTGTCCATTAAACTTATCAATGGACAAGCCTAAAACTGCACTTTTTCTTGCCTTTTCTGTTTGTATGCTAATTTTTCCACATCATTCTATCTGAATGGTTAAGCTGTTTAAATGGTTGAGTTGTTTAAGTAACTTATAGCTGGATGGTTGTGGTGGCCGTCACATTTTTTCATTTTTCCATGTTTTTAAATGTCATTTATTGTTGGTTGTATTTATCTTTGTGGGGTTTTTTTTTTTAAATTGTTTTAAAGGTTTGGTTTGTTTTATTGTCTGTGCAGCAGAACCACCCCCCCTCCAAGCCAAGCCAAATTTCCCTAGGGAAACAAAGAACTTTGAACTTTCACCTGCTTCATGCTATGGCAGCATCAATGGGCCTCAGGGCCTGGACAGGACTTGCGTCTTTAGGCTTCTTCTGGACATGTGCACAGGAACACACACAAACGCCTGGCATTCACACCAAAGAGTTCAATATTTGTCTCATCAGACCAGATCATTTTGTTTCTCATGGCAGCCCGCCTTCTGGCAAAGTCCAGGCAGGCTGCCATGAGCCTTTGACTAAGCAGTGGCTTCCGTCTGGCCACACTACCATACAGATCTGATTGGTGGATTGCTGCAGAGATGGTTGTGCTTCTGGAAGCTTCTCCTCTCTCCACAGAGGAATGCTGGAGCTCCGTCAGAGTGAGCATTGGGTTCTTGGTCACCTCCCTGTCTAAGGCCCTTCTCCCCCAATCGTTCAGTTTAGACGAGCGGCCAGCTCTAAGAAGAGTCCTTGTGGATAAGAACCTCTTCCATTTATGGATCATGGAAGCCACTGAGCTCATTGGGACCTTGAAAGCAGCAGAGATGTTTCTATACCCTTCCCCAGATTTGTGCCTCAAGACAATCCTGTCTCAGAGGTCTACAAACAATTCCTTTGACTTCATGCTTGGCTTGTGCTCTGACATGCACTGTCAACTATGGGACCTTATATGTAGGGGTGATTCTTTAACTACGGGCACTATTGGCCTTGTAAATGTAATTTCCACCACACCATTGCCTTACAATATAAAGCACCCTGGGGCAACTGTTTGTTGTGATTTGACGCTATATACATGTGCTCTGATGTCACTGTTTATCTCCATAGAAACTACCCAAACAATCTTTCATACAAACTGTTTAAAGGGACATTACAGTGTTGTGGTGGAAATTACGGCAATAGTGTGGGACAACTACATTTTGTTTAAAAAAAATCACAACTGTTGTATGACATTGAATACCCCAATTATGTTTTGATTATTTTACTGATATTTTATTCAGAGATATTTTAAAACATTAGAAAAAACATTTCTTTACCATTCATTTTTATCATTGAAGATCAAAAGTCTGGGTGTGGGACAAGCACAAAACGGCAATATTTGCATATAATGATGCTGAAAAAGGTGAAAAAGTCATCATAGACTACTAGAACAAATTTCTTAACACACTTTCATTGTAAAGATAACTATAAAAGTGTGAAATTTCCCCTTTCTTCTGTTTTTCATACAATATGATCAAAGGACATAATAAGTGCCCGTAGTCTAAGAATCACCCGTAGACAGGTGTGTGCTTTTCAAAATCATGTCCAATCAGCTGAATTTATCCCAGGTGGACTCCAATTAAGCTGTATAAACATCTCAAGGATGATCAGTGAAAGCAAGATGCACTTGAGCTCAATTTTGAGCTCCATGGCAAATGCTATGAATACATATGTATGAGCGATTTATTTTTTAAGCTTTTTTTTTATTTTTAGAAATTTGCAAAAGTCTAAAAACAAAAAAAAAAAACTTTCACATTGTCATTATGGGGTATTGTGTATAGAATTTGGAGGAAAAAATTAATTTCATTCATTTTGGAATAAGTCTGTAACAACAAAATGTGGAAAAAGTGAAGCACTGTGAATACTTTCCGGATGCACTGTATATGGGACTGGAGCTTAAACTGTTTAAAACTGTCATGACTCATGGGCATTGCTGGATATTTGTGGCAAATCAGGATTTAAATTTTATCAGGACTGCACAGTAACAAGATAGTATTTATGGTGTCTAATGCAGTCTTAGCTGAGTCTTTGAAAGCGTTATGATGGTGGCGTATTAAATCACTGCGAGTCTTGGGTCAATCATGGTGAACTGTCTTCTACAACCCCTGGCAAAAATTATGGAATCACCGGCCTCGGAGGATGTTCATTCAGTTGTTTAATTTTGTAGAAAAAAAGCAGATCACAGACATGACACAAAATTAAAGTCATTTCAAATGGCAACTTTCTGGCTTTAAGAAACACTATAAGAAATCAAGAAAAAAAGATTGTGGCAGTCAGTAACGGTTACTTTTTTAGACCAAGCAGAGGAAAAAAATATGGAATCACTCAATTCTGAGGAAAAAATTATGGAATCACCCTGTAAATTTTCATCCCCAAAACTAACACCTGCATCATATCAGATCTGCTCGTTAGTCTGCATCTAAAAAGGAGTGAACACACCTTGGAGAGCTGTTGCACCAAGTGGACTGACATGAATCATGGCTCCAACACGAGAGATGTCAATTGAAACAAAGGAGAGGATTATCAAACTCTTAAAAGAGAGTAAATCATCACGCAATGTTGCAAAAGATGTTGGTTGTTCACAGTCAGCTGTGTCTAAACTCTGGACCAAATACAAACAACATGGGAAGGTTGTTAAGGCAAACATACTGGTAGACCAAGGAAGACATCAAAGCATCAAGACAGAAAACTTAAAGCAATATGTCTCAAAAATCAAAAAATGTACAACAAAACAAATGAGGAACGAATGGGAGGAAACTGGAGTCAACGTCTGTGACCGAACTGTAAGAAACCGCCTAAAGGAAATGGGATTTACATACAGAAAAGCTAAACAAAAGGCATCATTAACACCTAAACAGAAAAAAACAAGGTTACAATGGGCTAAGGAAAAGCAATTGTGGACTGTGGATGACTGGATGAAAGTCATATTCAGTGATGAATCTCGAATCTGCATTGGGCAAGGTGGAACTTTTGTTTGGTGCCTTTCCAATGAGATTTATAAAGATGACTGCCTGAAGAGAACATGTAAATTTCCACACTCATTGATGATATGGGGCTGCATGTCAGGTAAAGGCACTGGGGAGATGGCTGTCATTACATCATTAATAAATGCACAAGTTTATGTTGATATTTTGGACAATTGAAAGGATGTTTGGGGATGATGAAATCATTTTTCAAGATGATAATGCATCTTGCCATAGAGCAAAAACTGCAAAAACATTCCTTGCAAAAAGACACATAGGGTCAATGTCATGGCATAGGGTCAATGTCAACGAGCAGATCTGATTTGATGCAGTTGTTAATTTGGGGGATGAAAATTTACAGGGTGATTCCATAATTTTTTCCTCAGAATTGAGTGATTCCATATTTTTTTTCCTCTGCTTGGTCTAAAAAGTAACTGTTACTGACTGCCACAATCTTTTTTTCTTGATTTCTTATAGTGTTTCTTAAAGCCAGAAAGTTGCCATATGAAATGACTTTAGTTTTGTGTCATGTCTGTGATCTGCTTTTTTTCTACAAAATTAAACAACTGAATGAACATCCTCTGAGGCCGGTGATTCCATAATTTTTGCCAGGGGTTGTATATCATAGTAAGGTCATGGTGTTATCATGGAGAAGTCTTCTAAATTAGTCAAACAGACTCAAGACTGAACAGGACAGCTTTGACATGGTGCATTCATGAGTGGTTGTGGTCAGCTTAATTTAACTTCCTAACTTATTTGAAGATTTGAAACCCAGGCCTCAAAAGTGAAGTCTGATGGATGTGAATGTGATGTGGCATGACATTATGCCATATCTAACTGTAATAACTCACAAGAAATTCCGTAAGGCTCGCCACATATTTGATGTATATCTTGTTCCAAACTACTTCAGCATACAGACAAGAGTAACTGTGCTTCCATAAATGTTTTGTTTGTTTTGGGAGGACAACCCACTCTATATGAGCTGCATCACTGGCAAATATACAACCCCAATTCCAATGAAGTTGGGACGTTGTGTAAATGTAAATAAAAACAGAATACAATGATTTGCAAATCCTCTTCAACCTATATTCAACTGAATACACCACAAAGACAAGATATTTAATGTTCAAACTGATAGACTTTTTTGTTTTAGTGCAAATATTTACTCATTTTGAAATGGATGCCTGCAACACATTTCAAAAAAGCTGGGACAGGGCAACAAAAGAATGGGGAAAGTTGATGTATGCTCAACGAACAGCCGTTTGGAACATTCCACAGGTGAACAGGTTAATTGGAAACAGGTGAGTGTCATGATTGGGTATAAAAGGAGCCTCCCCAAAAGGCTCAGCTGTTCACAAGCAAAGATGGGGTGAGGATCTTTGTTAACAACTGTGTGAAAAAAATAGTCCAACAGTTTAAGAACAATGTTTCTCAACGTTCAATTGCAAGGAATTTAGGGATTCCATCATCTACAGTCCATAATATAATCAGAAGATTCAGAGAATCTGGAGAACTTTCTACACATAAGCAGCAAGGCCGAAAACCAACACAGAATGCCCGTCACCTTCGATCCCTCAGGCGGCACTGCATTAAAAACCAACATCATTGTGTAAAGGATCTTACCACCTGGGCTCAGGAACACTTCAGAAAACCACTGTTAGTTAAAGTTCTATTTTTATTTAGTTTATTATCTATTTTTTTCTGGTGTCATGTACAATGATATTAATGAATGAAATCTGAAGTTCGTCGCAACATATACAAGTGCAAGTTAAAACTCTACCATGCAAAGTGAAAGCCATACATCAACAACATCCAGAAATGACACCGCCTTCTCTGGGCCTGAGCTCATTTGAAATAGATAGACGCAAAGTGGAAAAGTGTGCTGTGGTCTGATGAGTCCACATTTCAAATTGTTTTTGGAAATTATGGATGTCGTGTCCTCCAGACAAAAGAGGAAAAAGACCATCCAGATTGTTACCAGCGCAAAGTTCATAAACCAGCATCTGTGATGGTATGGGGGTGTGGTAGTGCCCATGGCATGGGCAACTTACACATCTGTGATGGCACCATCAATGCTGAAAGGTACATCCAAGTTTTGGAGCAACACATGCTGCCATCCAAGCAACGTCTTTTTCAGGGACGTCCTGCTTATTTCAGCAAGACAATGCCAAGCCACATTCTGCACGTGTTACAACAGCGTGGCTTCGTAGTAAAAGAGTGCAGGTACTAGACTGACCTGCCTGCAGTCCGACCTGTCACCCATAGAAAATGTGTGGTGCATTATGAAGCGGAAAATACAACAACGGAGACCCCGGACTGTTGAACAACTGAAGTCGTACATCAAGCAAGAATGGGACAGAATTCCACCTACAAAGCTTCAACAATTAGTGTCCTCAGTTCCCAAACACTTATTGAGTGTTGTCAGAAGGAAAGGTGATGTAACACAGTGGTAAACATACCACTGTCCCAGCTTTTTTGAAACATGTTGCAGACATCCATTTCAAAATGAGCAAATATTTGCACAAAAACAATAAAGTTTATTAGTTTGAACATTAAATATCTTGTCTATGTGGTGTATTCAATTGGATATAGGTTGAAAAGGATTTGCAAATCATTGTATTCTGTTTTTATTTACATTTTCCACAACGTGGAAATGGGGTTGTAGCAGGCCTTAAGAATTTATGGTAAAGCTTGAGTAGATATGAATGACTTTTTGCTTTAGTTTAGTTTTATTAAACTGCAACATACGAGGTCTGTTAGAAAAGTATCAGACCTTTTTGGCCATGAAAAGAGTTGCAGCGAAATTCATGCCGATGACTTCGGCACGAAGCTGCTGACGGAGCAAAAGCGTCTCCGTGTTGAAGTCTCACAGGACATGCTGTGACTCCGAAAAATGATGCCCACCTCTTCTACCATTCGGATGATTCAGACGGCTTTCAGTGGTTTTTCAGTCGTGTGACTATCCGAGAAATTGTGGAAGAGGTGGGCATGTCCCAGCATGTCCTGTGAGACTTCAACATGGAGGCGCTTTTGCTCCGTCAGCAGCTTCGTGCGAAGCCATCGGCATGAATTTCGCTGCAACTCTTTTCATGGCCAAATCTTCTGTCACAGTGGAATGTACTGAAAAAGTGCTGATGTCCACCTCTTTCGCAATTTCTCGGATAGTCACACGACGGCACCGCATCACCACACCGTTCACTTTGGAAATGATCTGGTCATTTCAGCATGTTGATGGCTGACCGGAGCGTGGCTCGCTCTCCACTGTTGTGTGGTCGTCTTTAAACCAGTTGTATCACTCCTTAATCTGTGTGATGCCCAGAGGATCAGCACCGAAAGCTGTCTGAATAATCCAAATGGTTTTCCACCTTGCTGTCGCCCAGTTTCTGGCAAAATTTGATGCAGTCGCGCTGCTCCAGTCATTCCACCATTTTCCTTGCAAAGAAAATCCGACAAGAGACTACACCAATCCTCACACAAAGGCTGCTTACAAGCAAATGAAGCAATCGACAGGCGTGAAAAAAATTCACGTATGCGCAACGAAAGTTCAAGGTTGGCTCATGCAAGCACACGTGATTCAAATCCATCAGGTTTTTGCAAAAAATAAAAAGGTTGGATACTTTTCTAACAAACCTCGTATTGCCTTGTGCTAAAAATTACTCTTTCCCCCCAACTGTAATAACTGATACCAGGATCTGAGACTTAGCGTGATTGCTCATCTACATGTGAAGGAAAAACTTAAGGTAAACAGTTTATCTGGCATGATGTCTATTTTTCTCCTCACCGATTTGTGACTTCTTACAGGAAGCAGAGAACTATCAAACCATATACAATAAGGTGGCATGCGACTATGCCGATTCAAGATCAGAACATGACTGCCAGATGGAAACACACAGGTTTGAATCTGAGCATATAATGATGCTGAAAAAAGGTGAAAAAGTCATCATAGACTACTAGAACAAATTTCTTAACACACTTTCATTGTAAAGATAACTATAAAAGTGTGAAATTTCCCCTTTCTTCTGTTTTTCATACAATATGATCAAAGGACATAATAAGTGCCCGTAGTCTAAGAATCACCCGTAGACAGGTGTGTGCTTTTCAAAATCATGTCCAATCAGCTGAATTTATCCCAGGTGGACTCCAATTAAGCTGTATAAACATCTCAAGGATGATCAGTGAAAGCAAGATGCACTTGAGCTCAATTTTGAGCTCCATGGCAAATGCTATGAATACATATGTATGAGCGATTTATTTTTTAAGCTTTTTTTTTATTTTTAGAAATTTGCAAAAGTCTAAAAACAAAAAAAAAAACTTTCACATTGTCATTATGGGGTATTGTGTATAGAATTTGGAGGAAAAAATTAATTTCATTCATTTTGGAATAAGTCTGTAACAACAAAATGTGGAAAAAGTGAAGCACTGTGAATACTTTCCGGATGCACTGTATATGGGACTGGAGCTTAAACTGTTTAAAACTGTCATGACTCATGGGCATTGCTGGATATTTGTGGCAAATCAGGATTTAAATTTTATCAGGACTGCACAGTAACAAGATAGTATTTATGGTGTCTAATGCAGTCTTAGCTGAGTCTTTGAAAGCGTTATGATGGTGGCGTATTAAATCACTGCGAGTCTTGGGTCAATCATGGTGAACTGTCTTCTACAACCCCTGGCAAAAATTATGGAATCACCGGCCTCGGAGGATGTTCATTCAGTTGTTTAATTTTGTAGAAAAAAAGCAGATCACAGACATGACACAAATTAAAGTCATTTCAAATGGCAACTTTCTGGCTTTAAGAAACACTATAAGAAATCAAGAAAAAAAGATTGTGGCAGTCAGTAACGGTTACTTTTTAGACCAAGCAGAGGAAAAAAATATGGAATCACTCAATTCTGAGGAAAAAATTATGGAATCACCCTGTAAATTTTCATCCCCAAAACTAACACCTGCATCATATCAGATCTGCTCGTTAGTCTGCATCTAAAAAGGAGTGAACACACCTTGGAGAGCTGTTGCACCAAGTGGACTGACATGAATCATGGCTCCAACACGAGAGATGTCAATTGAAACAAAGGAGAGGATTATCAAACTCTTAAAAGAGAGTAAATCATCACGCAATGTTGCAAAAGATGTTGGTTGTTCACAGTCAGCTGTGTCTAAACTCTGGACCAAATACAAACAACATGGGAAGGTTGTTAAAGGCAAACATACTGGTAGACCAAGGAAGACATCAAAGCATCAAGACAGAAAACTTAAAGCAATATGTCTCAAAAATCAAAAAATGTACAACAAAACAAATGAGGAACGAATAGGAGGAAACTGGAGTCAACGTCTGTGACCGAACTGTAAGAAACCGCCTAAAGGAAATGGGATTTACATACAGAAAAGCTAAACAAAAGGCATCATTAACACCTAAACAGAAAAAAACAAGGTTACAATGGGCTAAGGAAAAGCAATTGTGGACTGTGGATGACTGGATGAAAGTCATATTCAGTGATGAATCTCGAATCTGCATTGGGCAAGGTGGAACTTTTGTTTGGTGCCTTTCCAATGAGATTTATAAAGATGACTGCCTGAAGAGAACATGTAAATTTCCACACTCATTGATGATATGGGGCTGCATGTCAGGTAAAGGCACTGGGGAGATGGCTGTCATTACATCATTAATAAATGCACAAGTTTATGTTGATATTTTGGACAATTGAAAGGATGTTTGGGGATGATGAAATCATTTTTCAAGATGATAATGCATCTTGCCATAGAGCAAAAACTGCAAAAACATTCCTTGCAAAAAGACACATAGGGTCAATGTCATGGCATAGGGTCAATGTCAACGAGCAGATCTGATTTGATGCAGTTGTTAATTTGGGGGATGAAAATTTACAGGGTGATTCCATAATTTTTTCCTCAGAATTGAGTGATTCCATATTTTTTTCCTCTGCTTGGTCTAAAAAAGTAACTGTTACTGACTGCCACAATCTTTTTTTCTTGATTTCTTATAGTGTTTCTTAAAGCCAGAAAGTTGCCATATGAAATGACTTTAGTTTTGTGTCATGTCTGTGATCTGCTTTTTTTCTACAAAATTAAACAACTGAATGAACATCCTCTGAGGCCGGTGATTCCATAATTTTTGCCAGGGGTTGTATATCATAGTAAGGTCATGGTGTTATCATGGAGAAGTCTTCTAAATTAGTCAAACAGACTCAAGACTGACCAGGACAGCTTTGACATGGTGCATTCATGAGTGGTTGTGGTCAGCTTAATTTAACTTCCTAACTTATTTGAAGATTTGAAACCCAGGCCTCAAAAGTGAAGTCTGATGGATGTGAATGTGATGTGGCATGACATTATGCCATATCTAACTGTAATAACTCACAAGAAATTCCGTAAGGCTCGCCACATATTTGGTGTATATCTTGTTCCAAACTACTTCAGCATACAGACAAGAGTAACTGTGCTTCCATAAATGTTTTGTTTGTTTTGGGAGGACAACCCACTCTATATGAGCTGCATCACTGGCAAATATACAACCCCAATTCCAATGAAGTTGGGACGTTGTGTAAAATGTAAATAAAAACAGAATACAATGATTTGCAAATCCTCTTCAACCTATATTCAACTGAATACACCACAAAGACAAGATATTTAATGTTCAAACTGATAGACTTTTTTGTTTTAGTGCAAATATTTACTCATTTTGAAATGGATGCCTGCAACACATTTCAAAAAAAGCTGGGACAGGGCAACAAAAGAATGGGAAAGTTGATGTATGCTCAACGAACAGCCGTTTGGAACATTCCACAGGTGAACAGGTTAATTGGAAACAGGTGAGTGTCATGATTGGGTATAAAAGGAGCCTCCCCAAAAGGCTCAGCTGTTCACAAGCAAAGATGGGGTGAGGATCTTTGTTAACAACTGTGTGAAAAAAATAGTCCAACAGTTTAAGAACAATGTTTCTCAACGTTCAATTGCAAGGAATTTAGGGATTCCATCATCTACAGTCCATAATATAATCAGAAGACTCAGAGAATCTGGAGAACTTTCTACACATAAGCAGCAAGGCCGAAAACCAACACAGAATGCCCGTCACCTTCGATCCCTCAGGCGGCACTGCATTAAAAACCAACATCATTGTGTAAAGGATCTTACCACCTGGGCTCAGGAACACTTCAGAAAACCACTGTTAGTTAAAGTTCTATTTTTATTTAGTTTATTATCTATTTTTTTCTGGTGTCATGTACAATGATATTAATGAATGAAATCTGAAGTTCGTCGCAACATATACAAGTGCAAGTTAAAACTCTACCATGCAAAGTGAAAGCCATACATCAACAACATCCAGAAATGACACCGCCTTCTCTGGGCCTGAGCTCATTTGAAATAGATAGACGCAAAGTGGAAAAGTGTGCTGTGGTCTGATGAGTCCACATTTCAAATTGTTTTTGGAAATTATGGATGTCGTGTCCTCCAGACAAAAGAGGAAAAAGACCATCCAGATTGTTACCAGCGCAAAGTTCATAAACCAGCATCTGTGATGGTATGGGGGTGTGGTAGTGCCCATGGCATGGGCAACTTACACATCTGTGATGGCACCATCAATGCTGAAAGGTACATCCAAGTTTTGGAGCAACACATGCTGCCATCCAAGCAACGTCTTTTTCAGGGACGTCCCTGCTTATTTCAGCAAGACAATGCCAAGCCACATTCTGCACGTGTTACAACAGCGTGGCTTCGTAGTAAAAGAGTGCAGGTACTAGACTGACCTGCCTGCAGTCCAGACCTGTCACCCATAGAAAATGTGTGGTGCATTATGAAGCGGAAAATACAACAACGGAGACCCCGGACTGTTGAACAACTGAAGTCGTACATCAAGCAAGAATGGGACAGAATTCCACCTACAAAGCTTCAACAATTAGTGTCCTCAGTTCCCAAACACTTATTGAGTGTTGTCAGAAGGAAAGGTGATGTAACACAGTGGTAAACATACCACTGTCCCAGCTTTTTTGAAACATGTTGCAGACATCCATTTCAAAATGAGCAAATATTTGCACAAAAACAATAAAGTTTATTAGTTTGAACATTAAATATCTTGTCTATGTGGTGTATTCAATTGGATATAGGTTGAAAAGGATTTGCAAATCATTGTATTCTGTTTTTATTTACATTTTCCACAACATGGAAATAGGGTTGTAGCAGGCCTTAAGAATTTATGGTAAAGCTTGAGTAGATATGAATGACTTTTTGCTTTAGTTTAGTTTTATTAAACTGCAACATACGAGGTCTGTTAGAAAAGTATCAGACCTTTTTGGCCATGAAAAGAGTTGCAGCGAAATTCATGCCGATGACTTCGGCACGAAGCTGCTGACGGAGCAAAAGCGTCTCCGTGTTGAAGTCTCACAGGACATGCTGTGACTCCGAAAAATGATGCCCACCTCTTCTACCATTCGGATGATTCAGACGGCTTTCAGTGGTTTTTCAGTCGTGTGACTATCCGAGAAATTGTGGAAGAGGTGGGCATGTCCCAGCATTTCCTGTGAGACTTCAACATGGAGGCGCTTTTGCTCCGTCAGCAGCTTCGTGCCGAAGCCATCGGCATGAATTTCGCTGCAACTCTTTTCATGGCCAAATCTTCTGTCACAGTGGAATGTACTGAAAAAGTGCTGATGTCCACCTCTTTCGCAATTTCTCGGATAGTCACACGACGGCACCGCATCACCACACCGTTCACTTTGGAAATGATCTGGTCATTTCAGCATGTTGATGGCTGACCGGAGCGTGGCTCGCTCTCCACTGTTGTGTGGTCGTCTTTAAACCAGTTGTATCACTCCTTAATCTGTGTGATGCCCAGAGGATCAGCACCGAAAGCTGTCTGAATAATCCAAATGGTTTCCACCTTGCTGTCGCCCAGTTTCTGGCAAAATTTGATGCAGTCGCGCTGCTCCAGTCATTCCACCATTTTCCTTGCAAAGAAAATCCGACAAGAGACTACACCAATCCTCACACAAAGGCTGCTTACAAGCAAATTAAGCAATCGACAGGCGTGAAAAAAATTCACGTATGCGCACGAAAGTTCAAGGTTGGCTCATGCAAGCACACGTGATTCAAATCCATCAGGTTTTTGCAAAAAATAAAAAGGTTGGATACTTTTCTAACAAACCTCGTATTGCCTTGTGCTAAAAATTACTCTTTCCCCCAACTGTAATAACTGATACCAGGATCTGAGACTTAGCGTGATTGCTCATCTACATGTGAAGGAAAAACTTAAGGTAAACAGTTTATCTGGCATGATGTCTATTTTTCTCCTCACCAATTTGTGACTTCTTACAGGAAGCAGAGAACTATCAAACCATATACAATAAGGTGGCATGCGACTATGCCGATTCAAGATCAGAACATGACTGCCAGATGGAAACACACAGGTTTGAATCTGAGCTGATGAAGCGACGCTATGAAGCACGGGTAGGCATGTGTTTTTTTTTTTTTGCCCCATCATGTTCAACTAACAAAAAAAGCTGCCATGTAAAGATATGAATCTAGTATAGAACTTTGCTGCCAATGACCACTGTTATACACAATCTCCACCTGTCCAACAACACCTCCGATATCAAACACAGACACTTTAAAACTAAAGCAACACGTAGACCGAGAGGCGCTAATAGTTACTACATGGCTCTGCTCATGTCACCGAGATCAGTCTCACTTACTGCAGCTTTGTCACTCCAAAGCAGAAAAACAGTTTATGACAGCCAGAATGTCTAACGCAGACAAAGAACTGTGAGTGGAGCACGGCATGCAAAACCAAACCACTTGAACTCAAAACTAAAATAGCCCGACAGTATTGGCCCCAACATCACTTGTACATGATATACAGATTATCACAGTGTCTCAGTTGGATAAATTTATTGTTCTATAGCAAATATTGGCAGGCCTGCATTTTATTTGATACTGTAACAAGTACACACAGTGGCAGCATGGTGGTCAAGTAGTCAGTGCACTTGCTTCCAAAACAGAAAGTTCCTAGTTCAACACCACCTGTGCTCTTTCTCCATGTCATGTGAACATGTAGATCTACTTTGGATTTGCTGTGGTGACACCATTATGAAGGGAAAAGCCAAAATAACTTACCAGCAAGTACACACAATGCGCAAATCAACTGTGAAGATGTGTATGAAGAATGATGGCGATGATCCAACATCTTCAAGAAGAGATCATTGGACTTTTGTGATCAACTGATGCATCACTTCATATTGACCTTCTATGTGGAATCTCTCCCAAACAGTTTGGTGGATTTCAATGATGGTGACACAACTTATGAAAAAGTGCATGAAGCTAAATAATTCTGACCCTACATCATATTTGTCAATTAAATGTAAAGATGATGTTTGTGAATTCAAATATTTCATCAAAGAACATGTACAACCACCGGTACAAGTATACTGCGGGTTATAAGCTTGCTCAGCTTTAGTCACAGTGACCACCTTTGAAAGATCAGATGACAGTTTTCTGTTTCTTTTTAAAGATCTCTATTCTAGTGAAGGAAAAGGAGGACCTGGTGGCTCAGTACCAGGCTTCTGATGTACTACAAGCAAAAAAAAATTAAAAAAAAACAAAGATGACGTGCTGCACAGAGAAAAGGCTCAGCTGGAGCTGAGGTTGAAGATGCTGCAAGATAATGTGGCAGCCGCTCACACGGAGACTGAAAGGACCAAAGACAAGTTGGAGAATTCTCAGTGCTCCATGAATCGCCAGAAATCCGAGTTTGGGGCTAAAAAGAAGTCTCTGAAGGTGAGGGATTGTTATTGAAAGTTCTTCTGTGATGTCTGGATTACCACCAAAACCCAGTGATGTATAATAACATACTCTTAGCTGTACGTCAGTATCAAAATAATTTTTTATGTTAAACACGGTCAAGTATTTAAAGTATGTGGATTTAAAACAAATAGATTTGATTCATGAAGGGTCCTTCACACATAGTGCGAATTTGGTTGATTTGCGCATAAATCGTGTGCAAAACATGTCAAATCATAGTTGCCTCGAACGCCTCATACATCTGTTGCTACAACTATTTGCGCACACCAGCGGCTGAAAGACAGTGTGTGCTGTGAGAGCCCATCAAACCCTCTCACAGCAGGTGTCGGCCAAATTCCAGCTGACACGCACGAACATCTAACAACACTTGCATGGCACATATAAAATGTGTGGTCATTTGCACTATCATCACAAAAACAGTCAGCAGACAATCAATGTCGAGCTGGATGTGAAATATGTCTAAGTGCCCCCACAACTGTGTCTCGCAGTGTTGCCCCGCCCCAAACACGCACACACACCACTCTCCCCAACATAGCCGGTGAGCGAGGGGGTGGGGGGGGGGGGGGAGCACATTTGCACAAAATGTTTATATGTATGCTCAGATCTGATTACATGGTGGACGGACAGTCTGATCGCACACAGCTGACTGACAGACACAGAAATGGACAGGACAGTTATATAAATAATTGGGGCAGCTGATGGTCTACTGGTTAAGGCGCTGGGCTTGAGACCAGAAGATCCTTGGTTCAAATCCCAGCCTGACTGGAAAATCACTAAGGGCCCTTGGGCAAAGTCTTTAATCCCCCATTGCTCCCGGTGTGTTGTGAGCATCTTGTATGGCAGCACCCTGACATTGGGGTGAATGTGAGTCATTATTTGTAAAGTGCTTTGAGCGTCTGATGCAGATGGGAAAGCGCAATATAAATGCAGCCCATTTACCATTTAATTACGACAATACCTACACCACACCAATTACATAAGAAATAACGAAGATGAATGACCACATAACACAGAGCGACACGGTCTGGGCGCTAAACGGACAGGGGGGCGTGTCTGCTCACAGCAGATCTCTGGTCCTGCTCCGGGATCCAGCAGCTGCACAGAGTGCACCTTGTCCATGTCTTTGTTGATTTCAGCCATTTTTCCGCACTGATTACAGGCCAGCGATAGTGCCGTGGTAAAGTTTCCGTCTGGCAATCGGAGCGTATGGGTTCGAAACCTGTGACAGACTTTTTTGTGTGTGTGCTGTGTAGTAGAGCGATGCAGAGACACTATCTACAGCAAGATCATGTTGTAGATCTTTGGAGCAGGTCTGTGGGTTGACTATGACTGTTCTCACCATCCTTCGCTTCAGCTTATCTGAAATTTTTCTTGGTCTGCCACTTCGGGCCTTAATTAGTATTGTGCCTGCAGTCTTCCATTTCCTCACTATGTTCCTCACAGTGGAAACTGACAGGTGAACTGACAGCTGAACTCTGAGATCACTTTTTGTATCCTTCCCCTAAACTATGATGTTGAACAATCTTTGTTTTCAGGTCATATGAGAGTTGTTTAGAGGCTCCCATGTTGCCACTCATTAGAAGAGATGCAAACAGGGGAAACATTAGCAAATGGCCACCTTAAATACCCCTTCTCATGATTGGATTCATCTGTGTAAGGAGGTCACGGGTAAATGAGCTTACCAAACCAATTTTGTGTTCCAATAATTAGTGCTAAATGTATTCAAATCAATAAAATGACAAGGGTGCCCAAATTTATGCACCTGCCTAATTTTGTTTAAATAATTATTGCACACTTTCTGTAAATACTAGAAACCTCATTTCACTTCTCAAATATCAGTATGTTTGTCTGCTACGTGATATATTTAGCTGAAATTTATGATCCAGACAACCAATGATTGGTTTGACAGATTTGTAGTTTTAAATGAAGTTTTAAAAAACACTGCAATTTTGACAGCAACCCTTTGTTATCCTTTCTGGTATCTACAGATAACATGTATGGTGTTACTTTTATTTCACAGATGAAAAAGAGAACAGGAGCCACAGAACATCACATGAAAAATAAGCTTGAGGTGATGGAGGCCACAAACCAGGAGCTGGAAATAAAATGGCCTCTCGCCAAACAGTAAATATCAACTTAAGTGTTTTATTGGTCAACAAAGTTATTTAGACAAGAACAACTTCACTGGTCAAAATGACGAAGTAAATTCTTTATTTTATTTTTTGGCAAGAAATGCAAATATTTAATGTGGGAGGGAAATATTTACTATAGACAGGAGCAAATGTGCAGTTTTAATTTCAAATGGTTAATCACAATTTTTTCTGGAATTACTGGACTTCCAGAGATACAGTGTATCACAATTTATACTGAACCTTCTTACACTGACATGGCACATCTGTCTACGAATGGGCTATATTAAAAGCTCATATGTAGTCAGGCTCTAACCACAGTTTATGCTCATGGGGAGCGGATGATGCTAACCATGTTTAACGCTCATCAAGATTTGTGTCCAACGTATATGCTAACACTAAACTCCCACATGTGACCATTTATGCTAACACCAGGCTAAAGCTAACTATGTTTTATTTAACATGATTCATTAGATGTCAAATGTCTTCTATCAACATAATATCTGGTATATATGCTACATATTGTGAACTCTGGTAATTCCCAGAAAATAATTAGTATTCATGCGTTAAATTTTTTGCCCAAATTCTTGTACATTATAACAGATGGATTTATGTTTGAGATGAGATAAAATGACAACAGGATGATACCTATGTGTGTGGAAGTATTTAAAAGCAATAATAAGATAGCATGAAGCAACTTCTCTGCTTTGTTTTGTCTGGTGAATTATAGTGTACATCAATCTAATAAACATTCCTCCTCCAGACGTGAATCCAGCCCGGAAGAGAAGATTAAACTCAGAAGGCAGCTGAAAGAGTTGCAGCGGAAATGTGAATTGCAGCAACTCCAACTCAGCAGCCAGGGAGCAATAAACATTGGCAAGCTGTAGCCGAACTCTTCCACGGCAGCGGTTGTCATCAGTGCTTCTGAGAAGCCAGTAAGTATATTTATCACTGAACTGATGAATGGCATTTTATGTGCAGTGCCACACAATTATTTATTTATAATAACTCTAATGTTAAGTATATAATTCTGAATATTTAATGAAATGTCATAGGTTACGGATTAATTAATTTAGTTTGGGTGGGTACATAATCGATTCTCTATATTACATTTACAGTGATTCTGTTTATTACATTTACCAATCCACTCTCTGTACTCAGACATCCAGGTCACAGCCATGTGACTGAGCATGGCAAAACATACCACTTTTTTTTTTTTTAATGTGGAGTGGATCCTGGCAGTTCTGGTAATATGTGTGAAATATTTACTGTTCTGTCAAGAGGAATTCATCTTTCCTAAAAATTACTATGCTTGTGGTTGTACGACAAACCATGAGAAGAACATCACCCTTATACAGCGTTTACTAGGAGTTAATACAAACTGGCTAAGGAAGCGGTTGAAAAACAGCAAAATCTAGGCTGCAAACCTGATCTACATGTACAACATTCTGTCACAGGTCATAGTTTTAGAAAATCTACTCAATGACAAAAGCTGAGACAATCTTGTAAGAATATGTTGGTGGTGCCTTTTAACTACTCGTTTAGATTTGTGCTCTCCAGAGGTGCGGTGGGGCCATAGTAGTATCTTTTTGTAAGGGCTTGGGCGAGGGGCTTAAAATTGGCCATGAAGCCTACTTGCCCCGCATGGTTGAGCGCATTACATTATGGTATCTATGCACAACAGATACACACCATTTTCCATACACTGCAAAACACAATACAACAACGGGGTTTGTCCATTAGCCACTATTATTTTACCTATATTACGAGGGTAGGCTGAAAAGTTCTAAGGCTCCCCATGAAGGAGTAATGCATTAACTGCATTATAGTGAGCCTTAGAACTTTTCAGCCTACCCTCGTACATACCCATGGGAAAACATGCCTGTTGCCATTGATAAACAAAAGATGACAGGGCCAAAACCCACCAATCTTATCCTCTCCTAGTTAATTACAATGAAGGACTTTAAGTGGCAACATGGGTAATTAAAAACAACTTCATTTTAGCTGTGGAGCTACTTTTTTGTTTTGTTTTTTGTTTGTTTTTTTAAATTGGATTACAGAGTCCAAAAAAATGCATGTATTTCTTTTGTTCCAGAGAAGGTACTCTTTCCGGTGATGTCCATACATTATCACTTTAAGAGACTAATTTAGAGTTATTTCACATTTTCTGCAATACTTTAAAGTGAAAGGACTGTTCAGTGTGGAAGAGTTATGCTTTACAGTGCAAAGCAGCTGAAGCTGCAGAAAATTAGCAGTAATCTTTTCATCAACAGTTTTTTGTGCCTGAGCAAAAGGAAAAATCCTGCAGGTTCTACATTTCTTAAACACCTTTGAATGAGGCTGTCTGATGAACATGAGTGAATTTAATCACAGTTTTGTTCTGTGGCAGGAGAACAAACATCAAAATGAAATACTGCTACTGAGACAAAGGATGGACAAATTGAGAGATGCCCAGCAGCAGCAACTGGAGTTACTGAGCCTTCTGTTTCACCAAAAAAATAATAAATAAATAAATAAATGCAGAACCAAAGCTTCCAAACCACAATGTCTGACTCCAACAGGATTTCTCACGATTTCGGCCACACAATGAAATCATGTGGCTCAATCAAGACTTGCCAATTGTCCCTGCTGCTAATGGTCAGGAGAATCGAGGACACCAAACTCGCTGAGACAAACTTTTTAACATTCTCAAGAAAAAAACAAACAAAACAGAAAGGACTATTTTAAAAACAAACTTTTACATTTGAGATTTTTTGAATTTAATCTTATTTATTAAATGACAGATTCTGTGATGTGTTTTTATTTTTAAAATGTTAAAGTGCAAAATAACAAAATGCAACATTGTGTCAGCTCATGGTTGTCAAAACGTTAAGCAGTCATGACATCAGAACAAACAGAACATAAATCAACAAAAACATGAAACATTTACATGACCACAGTCCCAAAAGATATGGAAACTATATAGAAACTATACAGCCCCTCATTACCCCATCCCCATAGAGACGGTGCCTGCTCCCAGACCACCAATAACCAGCAAAAATCTATTTAAGCATAAAAATTCAAAAAGAAAAAAAATAATATAGCACCTTCAACTGCACCACAGACTAAAACAGTTAAATGTGGTCTATTAAACATTAGGTCTCTCTCTTCTAAGTCCCTGTTCGTAAATGATATAATAATTGATCAACATATTGATTTATTCTGCCTTACAGAAACCTGGTTACAGCAGGATGAATATGTTAGTTTAAATGAGTCAACACCCCCGAGTCACACTAACTGCCAGAATGCACGGGCCGAGGCAGAGGATTAGCAGCAATCTTCCATTCCAGCTTATTAATTAATCAAAAACCCAGACAGAGCTTTAATTCATTTGAAAGCTTGACTCTTAGTCTTGTCCATCCAAATTGGAAGTCCCAAAAACCAGTTTTATTTGTTATTATCTATCGTCCACCTGGTCGTCCATCTATCTTTATTAGTTGGCTATGTACCACAGGCTTTTAAGGTGGCAGTAATTAAACCATTACTTAAAAAGCCATCACTTGACCCAGCTATCTTAGCTAATTATAGGCCAATCTCCAACCTTCCTTTTCTCTCAAAAATTCTTGAAAGGGTAGTTGTAAAACAGCTAACTGATCATCTGCAGAGGAATGTGGTCTATTTGAAGAGTTTCAGTCAGGTTTTAGAATTCATCATAGTACAGAAACAGCATTAGTGAAGGTTACAAATGATCTTCTTATGGCCTCAGACAGTGGACTCATCTCTGTGCTTGTTCTGTTAGACCTCAGTGCTGCTTTTGATACTGTTGACCATAAAATTTTATTACAGAGATTAGAGCATGCCATAGGTATTAAAGGCACTGCGCTGCGGTGGTTTGAATCATATTTATCTAATAGATTACAATTTGTTCATGTAAATGGGGAATCTTCTTCACAGACTAAGGTTAATTATGGAGTTCCACAAGGTTCTGTGCTAGGACCAATTTTATTCACTTTATACATGCTTCCCTTAGGCAGTATTATTAGACGGCACTGCTTAAATTTTCATTGTTACGCAGATGATACCCAGCTTTATCTACCCATGAAGCCAGAGGACACACACCAATTAGCTAAACTGCAGGATTGTCTTACAGACAAAGACATGGATGACCTCTAATTTCCTGCTTTTAAAATCAGATAAAACTGAAGTTATTGTACTTGGCCCCACAAATCTTAGAAACATGGTGTCGAACCAGATCCTTACTCTGGATGGCATTACCCTGACCTCTAGTAATACTGTTGAGAAATCTTGGAGTCATTTTTGATCAGGATATGTCATTCAAAGCGCATATTAAACAAATATGTAGGACTGCTTTTTTGCATTTACGCAATATCTCAGTTAATTCAAAATGCTGCAGCTAGAGTACTAACGGGGACTAGAAGGAGAGAGCATATCTCAGCCATATTGGCCTCTCTTCATTGGCTTCCTGTTAATTCTAGAATAGAATTTAAAATTCTTCTTCTTACTTATAAGGTTTTGAATAATCAGGTCCCATCTTATCTTAGGGACCTCATAGTACCATATCACCCCAATAGAGCGCTTCGCTCTCAGACTGCAGGCTTACTTGTAGTTCCTAGGGTTTGTAAGAGTAGAATGGGAGGCAGAGCCTTCAGCTTTCAGGCCCCTCTCCTGTGGAACCAGCTCCCAATTCAGATCAGGGAGACAGACACCCTCTCTACTTTTAAGATTAGACTTAAAACTTTCCTTTTTGCTAAAGCTTATAGTTAGGGCTGGATCAGGTGACCCTGAACCATCCCTTAGTTATGCTGCTATAGACTTAGACTGCTGGGGGGGTTCCCATGATGCACTGAGTGTTTCTTTCTCTTTTTGCTCTGTATGCACCACTCTACATTTAATCATTAGTGATTGATCTCTGCTCCCCTCCACAGCATGTCTTTTTCCTGGTTCTCTCCCTCAGCCCCAACCAGTCCCAGCAGAAGACTGCCCCTCCCTGAGCCTGGTTCTGCTGGAGGTTTCTTCCTGTTAAAAGGGAGTTTTTCCTTCCCACTGTCGCCAAGTGCTTGCTCACAGGGGGTCGTTTTGACCGTTGAGGTTTTTACGTAATTATTGTATGGCCTTGCCTTACAATATAAAGCACCTTGGGGCAACTGTTTGTTGTGATTTGGCGCTATATAAATAAAATTGATTGAATTGATTGATTGATCTTTTTGCAAAACCAAACTTTTCAAGGTACCTTAATTACCTCATCATTCAATAATCAATCTTGTTCTAATTTGTTGAATAAAACAGGAATAACTTTTAAGTGTAATAGCTTTTTAACAATAACAGACATGTGATAATGCTAGCTGGTGCACTTAACATATTTTGAACGTAAGTCTAACACTGATGCACAGTCTCTCAGTACACATACGAAAACATGACAAATTTGTACATTTACAACACAACCCATGATGCAGTCAAGACAACAAGGAGCAGACAGTAATCAATGAAGAGATCAATATAATGTTCTTGTAAAACCATGGAACGCACTGGAAAAAAGAGAATTGTTGGACAAAATTCAAACAGTTCTTTAATTTACTGTTAATTCTTTTGATTACCAATTTGGCTTTCTCACTTTTAGTGTAGTTCACACAAAATTGGTCATTATTAAATGTTAAGAGTAGTCACATGATTTATCAGAATTAATTTGATATTTACAAGTTCTTCTTCTGGAAGGTTCTCCTCTCTCCACAGAGGAATGCTGGAGCTCTGACAGAGTGACCATCAAGTTCATGGTCACCTCCCCGACTAAGGCCCTATCACTCAGTTTAGGCGGGCGGCCAGCTCTAGGAAGGGTCCTGGTTAATAAGAACTACTGCCATGTACGGCTATCACACTAACAAGTGAAAACGGGTGAATGGACATGCTGATTGCTGTTTTCAGTTTGTTTATGGAGCATAATTACAACATTTTGCTTGCATTCTGAAGCCTCAGATGTGGCAGACTTACCTTTCCTTAGCACTGTCCCAGTTACCAAACAAGCTAAAGACAACAGGCTAAGTTTAATTCAGATGGTTTAATTAAACCACATTGCAGACTCAGCAGAGATTTTTATGACATGGGCCTTATGAGTAGGTGTTATACATTAGAATTGCCTCCATGGATTAACAGAGACACTAACCAAGCTACAATGCTTCCTAATGGTGCTAACATAACAATAATAGGAAAATTTCACTCAACAGAAATACTGGAGCCCAGACTTCTTAGATGATCTATTAGTACAACTAACCACACTGCAAGCCATATTATTTCAGATGTTTGGAATACAATACTCAGAACGGACAACAACAGCTGGTCAACAGCAGCTAGCTGCCGCTGTTAGGCTCGGTTTCTACATACTACGTTTATGCTGCTTCTCATATCCATCATGTTTGTCACATTTTAGCCCCATCCTACATGTTTGTTGCAGTGTATGTAGGGAATCGTTGGGAAAAGAGAGAAATTTTCAACGGACACCGAAAAACTTCTGAAGTAAAAGAAAGAGTGCAGCTGGGAGTATAGGCTAAACAGGAAAAATGTTTTGTATAATATGCAGTTGAAAGTCAAATAAAGAAGAAGTTATTCAACCATCTGTGTGTGCCAGAGCTATTTTTTTCTGCAATTTATTTTTTATTCATTTCAACAATAGACATCTGTGCTGTTAATATCCATGACGACCAGGCACAACTATGTGATCTGATTGATCATTTATCATTCTTCACCAAAATGCCTAAAAATGTGGGGGGAGGGAGTTCCTGAATTTTAATGATGGGCTGTAGAAACACCACAGTGCAATGTGCAAAAAACTTTTAATTTATTTCAATCACACCTTTTCAAGAAATATCTGCACAAGCTGACATTGTGATTATGATGATGCAATTAATAACGCAGCCCCAATTTAACATGACAAAAATAATTTGTTTTAGAGTCTAGAAATGATCAAATTTTTGAATAAAATGGCTCAATAGCCAAAAGTGTCCCTCTCCACTTCATGCTCAGTCCTATCTTAAAGGGCATTTACAGAAAACATACCTAATGTTTAAGATTACATTAGCAATTAGGGCTGCAACAAACGATTATTTGGATCATCGATGAATCTGATGGGGTTTTGACATGATTAATCGATTAATCGGATTAGCGGGGAATTTTTTTAAAATGTGCCAGGGAAACAATTTTTCTCTCCTTCCATCACTTTATTTAACAACAGAACATTATTTGAAAACTTAAAATACTTGAAAATAAACAAATCGTCAAATGTCCCCTGGCTGTTGAAATATAAAACAATAAAGAATAAAACAGTTTATAATAAAGAACAAAAATAATTATTTCAAATGACATTGTTTTATCAAAGTGCTGAGTTGCCATAAAACAACATTGAAACATATAAATGTTATAAAATATATGGTGAAAAAAAGAGGTATTTTTGTTGCTGCAAATGAGCAATTAGTATAACCAGTTAACCATAAAACCTAAATCAAAAAACTGTAGCCTGACTCATATGTGCAACATTCTCTGTATAACTTGTAAACTATGTGGTCCATTTTACAATGACACATGTGACTCATGTCTCCTTCTCTAAAATTGTATTGTAGCATTATTAGTTATTATTACTATTATTATTGCTGTTATTATTATTAATATATAAATAAAAATATAAAAATATTATAATCTGTAATACATTTGACTCTTTTACGACAACAAACGCTGAGCCATTAATTATTATACAGAAAACAAATGCACAAATATGCTGAAATGCCAGCAGCTTAATGCTAACTTTAACATTGAAAACGCCATAGACATGCTAACCTGTTAGCATCGGCGTTAGCATAAAATACATCTATAAACTATTTCAGAAGACCATAACAGGTCAGTTTAACATAAAAAAGGTAAATATTCCTCACAGACATATGCTCTTTAGGGTTTTAGTGGAGATAAATTAAGATAAAGCGAAATAAAACAAATGAAACTAACGAAGCAGCAGCTCGAAGCACTCAATGGTTCAAGATTCAAAGCAAAGCTTGGTTGATTATATGGAAGAAACGGAACATTTGCATTAAAACAAAGTTATTTAGCAACTAATCAATGACTAAATTAGTTGACAACTATTTTAATAATCAATTTTAATCAATTAACTCGATCAGTTGTTTCAGCTCTATTAGCAATTAGCTAAAATTACACAGAAAAACTAATTTTTCATATAAACGCAGCAAATGAGTTACTGCAAAGCAACCAAAATGTTATTTTTCCTAAAGGATGGATGTCTGAAGACTGACTAGGTGTATTACTTAAATACATAATATACAAGGTCTGGGACTAGTTTAGCAAAGGAACAAGGTTTGTTTTTTTCCTTTCTTCTTGTTCACAGTTTAGCTTAAGGCAGTGCAGACTTACTGGAGCCAGAAGCTGTTGCACAGCTGACTGCAATTTAAAAAACAGGTTTGACAGGACGTGGGAAAATTAATTCAACTCAATTTGTTCTTGTTTCAGCTGCTCTCGTTAAGGGTCACCACAGCAGATCACCAATTTCCATGTGACAGTGCACTCTGCATCTTCCTCAATCACACCAAACACCTGCACTTCCTCCCTCAACACTTCCATAAAGCTCCTCTTTGACCTCCCTCTTCTACTCAGGTCTGGTGACTCCAATGTTAGTATCCTTGTCCCAATATACCCTGGGTCCCAAACTATGTCAATGTCACCTCACCCACTTTGTCTCCAAACCATCCTGCCTGCAGTGTCACACTCATTTCTAATGTTAATCACATCATTGCAAAAAAAAAAAAAAAAATTCTCTGCTTGTTCTTCTTAATATTCTTTTGTTATGAGATCCTGACCAATACAGGATTTTTAAAGCTGATGCTGATTTGGATAGATAAGAAGATTTTAAAATCTAATATATTGACTGTTTTCCCTCTACATTAACAGCATAAATAAACAAAGATTTGCCCTAGCATTTATTTAGTGTAGTTTTGTAATGAGTCCTCAACAACCACATGACATGACATAATACAGTTTGAAATTTGTTTTATTGACACAGTGTTTCAAAAAGGGTGGCATCAGTTAATGGCCCCTCAGTGCCTTATGTAATGGGTTGATTTCTCCATATGATGGGCCCCTCAGAATGCCCCATTTTGACCCTCAAATTTTCACCTCGCATCTGGTGTCACCCCTTGTTAAATTTTCATAGAAAAACCCGTGGTCATGATCAGATCATTTTTCAGACGACACCCCCCGCCCCTCCAAATATTACTTTGGAGGGGTGAAAAGAGGGACCCACTGATGGACAACTGTTGTGAGGAAAGCAGTCAGGTTGAAGGAGGAGGGCTTTGTGTCCAATTACCACAGCGATCTCTGGAAACGGGAGAAGGGCATGGGGAGGACAGAAAGACTGCAGCCTCACTGGTTGCTTAGACAAATCTCAGATGTGGATGGAGTTTGGAGAGACCATGGAGAATAACTTTCAGTCAGCCACATAGCAGTTCTGACTACAAGAGGACTCAAGAAAGGGAGACAGTTCAGCAAGGGTGGAGAGCTACTTACCTGGACTGGGAGTATTATCAGGTGGTGGAAGGAACATTTTGAGTATCTCCTCAACCATACTGACATGCCCTCCTCACAGGAGGCAAGGATGGAAGGGTCAGGCAGATCTGAGGAGGTAGTCAAAGAACTTCGCAGTGGTAAGTCGCCAGGAGTGGACAACATCTGCCCTGAGATGATGAAATCTCTAGATGTTGTTGGGCTGATATGTCTATGCAATGTTACATGGAAGTCTGGGACAGTGCCTTTGAATTGGCAAACTAGGGTGGTGTTGGTTCCCATATTGTTTTTTTTTTTTTGTTTTTTGTTTTTTTAAAAAAGGGGACCGGAGAGTGTGTTTCAATTATACGAGGTCTGTTAGAAAAGTATCCGACCTTTTTATTCTTTCAAAAACCATATGGATTTGAATCACGTGTGATTGCATCAGCCAAGTTTGAACCTTCGTGAACGGCTTCGTGCCGAACCTTCATGCCGGAATTCCTCCGCACGTCTGTCTCAATGTGCCGAAAAAGTGCTGATGTCCACGTCTTCCGCAATTCCTGTGCTAGTCAGACGACGTCCCGGATAAAACACAGCGTCCAGTGTGGAAATGAACGGCATATTCCACTGTTACAGGAGTTTTTGTCATGGAAAGAGGAGCGGAGCCGTATGACGCAAAGCAACGTCGTGATGAAGCCTCACAGGACATATTCTGGCATGTACAGGCTCATCCACAATTTCTCGGATAATCACACGACTGAAATACCACCGAAAGCTGTCTGAAAGCCAGCTCAAAGCCGTCCTGTGAGACCAACACGGAGGTGGTTTTGTGCCGCGCCATGAGTGGCACGGTGGCGCATCCCTCCGCTTCTCTTTCCATGAAAAAAACTCCTGTAACAGTGGAATGTGCCGAAAAAGTACTGATGTCCACGTCTCCTGCCATTTTTGTGTAAGTCAGACGACGTCCCGGATCAACAAAGCCTTCACATTGGAAATGATCAGGTTGATTCAGCCTGTCGATCAGCGCTCGGAGCTTGGCGCGCTCTCAGCAGCTGTGGGCGGTCTTTAAACCGGCTGGATCACTTCTTAATCTGTGTAATCCCCGTAAAATCGTCCCTGAAAGTCATCTGAATTTTCCGAATGGTGTCCACCTGGAGGTCTCTCACAGTTTCTGGAAAAAATTGATGCAGCAAAGCTCCAAATCGTTCAGACATTTATTCGCAATAAAAATCAGACGAGAGGGGTGGACCACTGCTCACACAAAGCCTGCTCACAAGCGAATGACGCAACCGACAGGCGTGAAAAAACTCACGCATGCGCACGAAGGTTGAAGCTTGGCTGATGCAATCACACGTGATTCAAATCCATATGGTTTTTGAAAAAAATAAAAAGGTCGGATACTTTTCTAACAGACCTCGTATAAGAATCACACTTCTCAGCATCCCAAGGAAAGCATTTTTGGTAGAGAGAAGACCTAAAACAATAGTCGAACCTTGGACTCAGGAAGAGAAATGCAGATGCCGTCCTGGTCATGGAACCGTGGCCCAGCTCTTTCGTCTCATGTCGATTTTGGAGGGGTCCGCTATGCTTCCCCTTCAATCAATATTATATTTGAAAATGTTTGTGAATGAATACATCAATTTTGTCGACACTGAAAATAGAGATATTGGACAACAGAGACCGTTTGCTTTTAACATGCTCCATTTCACCTGAATGCACAGCATATTATCTACAGACCCGTCGACCCGTCTTTGACAGCCTAAACTCAAAAGAGGTAGTTTTCTGCAAAGACATGGTTCAACAGCATGCTCCCACTGGCCAGCACACAGCAAGACTACCAACCAGAGTGCAGCATGTTGCTGCTGAGCACTTATTTTCACATCACGTGCTGCAAGACAAGCATGTTCTGAAGAGTCAACAGAGCCACTGCCATTGCATGTGAAGTAAACTGGTATGAGCAGACAGACCAGCACGCAGAGCTTATGTTAGCACGGTGACGCTGCCTACTGCACTATGTAAACAGACAGGCTGCAGCGGTAAATCCTCACAGCAAAGGGTATGTAACTCCCTCTCTTTAACAAAAACTGTGAATCACTTAAACAACATGTTATTTTGAGATTTTTTTTTCACAGCAATTAAGCTGTAAAACACAAATAAAAACTGTCACCCTGAGGGTGATGGGTATCTTGCCAAAAAGGTGAACAAGAGAGACAGTGAGGAAGGACCACCATGAAGAGGGACTGACAAGTTCTTTGGATGATTACATTGTGTGTCAAGAGAAGATATTCACCAAGTGTCCACGGGTGCATTTCGAAGACAATACTGTGAAAGGAATTGCCTGCACCACAACTTTTAATACCGGAATTTGACCCAGTGTTTCCATCATAGGGTCATTTAAAGGCATCATACCTGAGCAAACATGGTAGCTTTCGAAAGCATTCACCAAGACCTTTCATTTGATGTACCACACGACATGTTTCACACAGAAATGAAATTTGACCTATGTGTAGGTCACATTTGACCTCACGACAAGCCCTGAAGACCAAGGTCAGTTGCTTTTCTGAGGCAATGGCACTTCTGCAAGGCCAACCCCTATAATTCCCTGATTTTTGGATGCAAAAATTCAAGAAAATGCATTCAGGAATGCTCATTTACTGAGCTTGGCCTCTGACCTTTCTTTGACCAAATTGTGACCTTGATCTTTGACCTTGACCTCCATTTTTTCAGGTCAATGGAGGTTTTCTTCAAATTTCTACATGTCCATTTTGAAGATGATCCACCATGATTTGCACGCTTTTGTCACACCCTCAAGTATCAAAATCTTGCACCTTTTTCTCATCATGACCTTTGATATGTTCTGAATCCTCTAATCAAGCCCTATAGTCTCGTGTATTACAAGACATGGTCTACTCAAATATGAAATTTGACCTACTTGTATGTCATTTTTGACCTCCAGGTAAACCCTGAAGGTCAAGGTCAATCGCTTATCCCAGGGAATGGCTTATGGGCAAGGCCATTCACCATATTTATGTAAAATGTGGAGGCAAAAAAGCATAAACTGCTACCAGGACAGGGGATTTTTCAGTGATTTTAGTGTTTGTCCTTCCTATGATGTTGACCTTTGACCTTACATTTTTCACAAGCCTTAAGATGTCTTCCACAAGTGTCTACTTGTCTGCTTTGTACACGATTCAAGATGATCCGCTTGCTTTTTCACATCATTAAAAGTCCAAATTTTGCACATTTTTGTCATCAAGATGTCACCAAATGAAATCATAATGCAAAACTGTTGATATATTCTGGACCCTCTCATCATGCCCTTTCAGTTGGTGTATTACATGACATGTTTTACCCAAATATGAAATTTGACCTACTTGTAGGTCATCTGTGACCTCAAGGCAAACCTTGAAGGTCAAGGTCGAACACTTATCCCAGGTAATGGCTTACGCGCCAGACCACCTATTATCATCCTGTGAAGTTTGGAGACAAAATTTCAAAAACTGTGACCAGGTTGATTATTATTGAGATGGTTTGGACATGTGCAGAGGAGGGACCCAGGGTATATAGGGAGAAGGATGCTGAGGATGGAGCCACCAGGCAGGAGGAAAAGAGGGAGACCAAAGAGGAGGTTCATGGATGTGCTGAGAGAGGACATGCCGGTGGTTGGTGTGACAGAGGAAGATACAGAGGACAGAGTGAGATGGAAACAACCAACATCTTTTGCAACACTGCGTGATGATTTACCCTCTTTTAAGAGTTTGATAATCCTCTCCTTTGTTTCAATTGACATCTCTCGTGTTGGAGCCATGATTCATGTCAGTCCACTTGGTGCAACAGCTCTCCAAGGTGTGATCACTCCTTTTTAGATGCAGACTAACAAGCAGATGTGATTTGATGCAGGTGTTAGTTTTGGGGATGAAAATTTACAGGGTGATTCCATAATTTATTCCTCAGAATTGAGTGAGTCCATATTTTTTTCCTCTGCTTGGTCTAAAAAGTAACCGTTACTGACTGCCACAATCTTTTTTTCTTGATTTCTTATAGTGTTTCTTAAAGCCAGAAAGTTGCCATTTGAAATTACTTTAGTTTTGTGTCATGTCTGTGATCTGCTTTTTTCTACAAATTAACAACTGAGGACAGGGTGAGATGGAAACGATTGATCTGCTGTGGCGACCCCTAACGGGAACAGCCGAAAGACAAAGAAGAAGAAGATGTGTTTGACCTTACTGTGACCTTGACCTTTGATCTTGACCCTTTTGTGTGTTGAAAGGCATCTCCATAAGACTGCTATATATGAACTGCCAAGAGTCTGTAATGTAAACTGTGTGCTCCAGAATTAGCAAAAGGTGAAAAATGCAATATTACCAAAAAAAAAACAAAAAAAAACATACATGCTGACAAACAGAATACGAGGTCTGTGATAAAAAAAAGCGGTCCTTTTTATTTTTTTCAAAAAATAAATGGATTTGATTCATATGTTTTACGTCAGACAAGCTTGAACCCTCGTGCGCATGCGTGAGTTTTGCCATGCCTGTCGGTGACGTCATTCGCCTGTGGGCAGGCTTTGAGTGAGGTGTGGACTCCCCCTCCCGTCGGAATCTCTTTGTCTGAGAAGCTGCAGGGAGACGCCGCGCGCATGCTTATCAAATTTTTTCAGGACCGGTGAGCGATATCCGTGTGGACACTATTCGAGAAATTCAGCTGGTTTTCGGTGTAAAGTTTAACGGCTGATGAGAGATTGTGGAGTTTCTTTAGCTTTAAGCACAGCCCACAAAGCGGATCGGCGCGGCGTGGTCGGAGGTGGCGCCCGTCTGGCGGTTTCGAGCTGAAAACATCCTAATTTAAAGCTCTGTTCACCCAGGACGTCATCAGAGAACAGAGAAGTTTCAGAAGAAGCCGGCATCAGGAGTTTACCCGGACATTCCACTGTTAAAGGAGATTTTGTAATGAAAGAATGTGCGGACAAATTTGCCGAGTCGGATCCGTGACGATGTGGCAAATCCGTCTGTGACGCGACATGAAAAACACCTCCATGTTGAAAACCATTTGTAAATTCAGGCGCTTTTGATGGCTTTCAACAAGTGAGTATCTGAGAAATTGTTTAACAGCTTGGGCATGTTCCAACTTGTCCGTTAAGGTTTCCAACGGAGGTGTTTTTCCTGTGGCGACCCCCCGCAATCGGGTCCGGCCCGACATGCGAATATGCCCGCACGTTCTTTCATTACAAAATCTCCTTTAACAGTGGAATGTCTGGATAAACTCCTGATCCCGAATTCTTCTGAAAGTTCTCTGTTATCTCACGACGTCTTGGGTCCACAGAGCCTGAAATTAGGAAGTTTTCAGCTTGAAACAGCGAGACGCCGCCGCCTCGGAGCGCAGATCGCCATCAGGCGCCGTGGGCCGTCCTTACGGCGACAGTAAAACTCCAAAATCTCTCATCAGCCGTTAAAATTTTCACCGAAAACCAGCTGAATTTATCGAATGGTGTCCACTCAGTTGTGCCTTACAGGTTTTGAAAAAAATTTTATCAAACAAAGCAGCAGTCTCTGAGCCAGTCCTAAACAATGAAAAAAAAAAAAATCGACAAGAGGGTGAAAAAAACTCTCGCATGCCCACGAGGGTTCAAGCATGTCTGATGTAATCACACGTGATTCAAATCCATATAGTTTTTGAAAAAAATAATAAGGTCCGTTACTTTTCTCACAGACCTCGTAAATAGGGATAATAAACAGGGGCACATGGCAGCAAAAGCTTCTTCCAGCTTTCTGTGGCTTTATGAGTGCAGGGCTACCCAGTGTGTGGCCAGCCTTTCCTTTATTTTTGACCCACCTTGGCAAGTCACAAGTTTTCTTGAATACATTCCTGTTAACCAAATTACATAGAACCTAGATTGTTGTCCATGGGGGATCCATGGGCTCTAGATTGGTAATGTTTATAAAATAGGTAGCTGACATTTTTCAAGGGTGGTATTAAATTATGAAAATTTCTATAATGATTTAGAATGGCGTGTGAGTCCAGAATGTAATCATCTATGTCCATTATTCACTGTTGTTACATAATATCCATAATTTCACCAAAAATATTAGTCCTATCAACGTTCCGTGGTGGCGTTCATCCTTGACCCAAAATACATAAGCATACCAAAGAGTAAATGTCAGCTCTCCCCAGTTTCTCTGTGATTGAAGCCATACACATGCATGCACATACACAGAGGCCACTTGGCTTTTAATATATGATTATGTTAAGACACTATAGATTTGCAATGCTAATTCTCTATAAAATATAATGCATTTAATTGAAATTGCATGTAATTCACATAATGTTTTATTAATTTTAAAAACAAAGCCTGGTGGGTATATGTCACTGGAGACAGCACAACAAATACTGTCAAAACTGTCCACAGCTCGATACTGTAGGGTTTTTGAGAACTATCTACATCTTGCAATCCTTAAGTGAAAAATACTGTTTGATGATGATGAATCCCACATCAGGTTACATCAAGGTCAAAGTTAAACGCATCACACAACTCAATGAGGATAATGTCATTTTCTACTATCAAGTCCAGCAAAGCCCCTTGGGGGGTGGAATTTCTTGTGCTGTACACTGTTACCACATGTTGCACCTTCATAAATTCTTCTGTCCATATACTGTCCATCCATGTGATCCTCAAAGATCCTTCCAGGACTATGAGACATGAGATCTACAGGGAAAATGTTGAAATCTGGGGAGTGCAGAAGACTTATGGACGCATCACATGGAGGAAATCTACATTATCTCTATAACTGATCTGGCTTAGAACACTGACTCGCCAGTTCTCCCTCCCTCATATGTGGGGGGGTTCTACCCAGAATGTACTACTTCATTAACATCCAGGTTTTTTTGTTTGTTTCAGTCAGAAATTTCTGGTCACATTGTTTACAATTAAGGTTGTGATTGATGTGATCCGGTTTCGGGATCGACTTCCGATACTGACATAATTCACGTTTTGGAAAATACAATCCAACCCACGACATATTCCAATACCGGTGAAGAGGTGAACAACCATTTAGCCTTCTTAGACTGTGATGTTACGATTGGAGAGAACAGGCAGCTCCAGACAGGGGTTTACAGAAAACCAACTCACACTGATCAATATCTGCTCTTTGGCTCAAACCACCCCCTTGAACACAAGCTTGGGGTGATCAGGACGCTTCAACACAGAGCCCTACAGGTGCCCAAAACTGCAGAGGGAAGGGCTAAAGAACAACAACTTGTGCGGAAAGCCCTCACAGTATATGGGTACCCACGATGGTCCCAGGACAAAGTGCAGAAGTCCCAGAGAACAAAGAGACCAGACAGACAGGAGACAAGAAGAAGAGGAGTGTCTCTCCCTTATTTAGCAGGAGTAGGGAAAAACTACAGAGGATCTTCAGACAGCACAAAATCCCAGTTTACTTTAAACCGGTTAACACCCTGAGACAGAAATTAGTTCACCCTAAGGACAGGATCCCTAGTTACAAACAGAGCAATGTAGTGTATTCTATCAGATGTCAGTCAGGAAAACTGTAACGAACACTACATAGGTGAGACTAAGCAACCTTTACACAAAAGGCTATACCAGCACCGCAGAGAGGGCGCCAGTGGACCTCAGTCTGAAGTTCATCTCCACCTTAAAGACACTAACCACATGTTTGAGGACAAGGAAGTTAAAATATTAGCCAGAGAGAAGAAATGGTTTGAGAGAGGGGTCAAGGAGGCATTCTTTGTGAAAGTTTGAAACCCTGCCTTAACCGGGGAGGGGGTCTGAGACACGCTTTATCCCCTGTTTACAATGGGGTATTCAGATCAAAGCAGTTTCAGTCTTTTGTTCATGGTAATGAGTCATTCACGTCATCAGCAGAGTCGTCAAGGGAGCCATCAGGAGAGGGACAGCTGACCTGTCATTAGGAGGGTGCTAACTAGAGCACAATAGGTGCTAATTAGAGCTATTGTTTAGTCACTAGCCTATAGCAGTCTGCCTCTTGGTAGGAGGGGTCTGTTTAGGTTTAAAACTCCAGCTTTTGTGACTTCTTGATTATTCTTCTCTACAAGAGTCAAGACAGAAGTCAGACCACCAGAGAAAGAATTTTAGGTGAAGAAGCTTCTGCGATTTGAAGCGAAACGTCCTCGCGTCAAGCAACCCAGTCCAGTCGAAGATTCAAGCTTCTCTACTATAGAAACCACCTGGACAACTGAGAGCCTACCCAGAAATGTATTATGTAAAATGTACAGTTGAAGAAATTAACCCCCTGGGGGCCATACCACTGATTACCAAAAAAAGAAATTTGAAAAAAAATTGTTCCGAAAGTGCCCTGGCTTTGATGTGCATTTAACCATATTTGCCTTGTCATGTAAAAAATGCTGTTTGGCATGTTGGTAGTACTAATGTTAGGCTTCCTTGGGATGCAAAGACCACCACCACAATGACCTCAGATTTTGCCCAAAATTAACCCTTGTTCGGCTATTTTTACCAAATATGTTCCTTTGGCGCCCCCTTTTGGGCATGTGGGCATCTTTTGATTTTTGTTTTGTTGGTCTCAAATGAAAGGTCTTCAGTGGAACTTAAAATTAAACCTGGTACCAACATCTAACAAAGAGGCCTGATCGGAAAACAAGTGCCCTCTTTATTGGTAATCTTCAGTTTTCAGCTTAATCAAAATGTACATGAAAATGTACATAAATGTACAGGAAATATATGACAGTCTATACAATAGCCATTCTGAAATCCTTCCAGCATGTATACACATACAATGCTACATTATAAACAATGTCTGTATCACTGAATAAACAAAGCACAGTAACTAACGTGTAGCTAGCTGTACATGTGACAGGGATCATGATCCCTGTCACAAGCAAACCTATGCAAGGTGAGCCTGAAGTCAACATTAAAGAAAAATTCCATTCATATGATTAATAACTACCTTTGCATGAACTTAAGTTAGTCCATGCATGGGCATAGCTTATGTACAAAACCATTCTTCTTCTCTTAACATGAGCTACAAACTATATCAAAACCAGGCAATTCTAAAACTATAAAACTGGGACTTCCCCTTATTTTGGATGATTTCATATGGAATGACCCTCTTTGGTTCAAATTGTCTGGTCGTCAAGCACGGATTTTCCGAAAAATGAACTGAATAGTTGCTGAAAATGTGAGCTAAAAAGTTAGCCACTTCACTGTCTCGAGGCTGTAAAACACCAGCTCAGTGTGCAGCTGAGGAGGAGAAGCCGAACAGAGATTCTGTCTGCTGAAAGGGAAAAAGTCTCCATTAAAATCCTGCGCGCGAGTGTCGCTGATACATCCCCTGGCAAAAATTATGGACTCACCGGCCTCGGAGGATGTTCATTCTGTTGTTTAATTTTGTAGAAAAAAAGCAGATCACAGACATGACACAAAACTAAAGTCATTTCAAATGGCAACTTTCTGGCTTTAAGAAACACTATAAGAAATCAAGGAAAAAAGATTGTGGCAGTCAGTAACGGTTACTTTTATAGACCAAGCAGAGGAAAAAATATGGACTCACTCAATTCTGAGGAATAAATTATGGAATCACCTACAGGGTGATTCCATAATTTATTCCCCAAAACTAACACCATAATTTCCATCCCCAAAACTAACACCTGCATCAAATCACATCTGCTCGTTGACATTGACCCTATGTCATGAAATTGACCCTATGTGTCTTTTTGCAAGGAATGTTTTCACAGTTTTTGCTCTATGGCAAGATGCATTATCTTCTTGAAAAATGATTTCATCATCCTCAAACATCAGAAAAGTGTCCAAAATATCAATGTAAACTTGTGCATTTATTGATGATGTAATGACAGCCATCTCCCCAGTGCCTTTACCTGACATGCAGCCCCATATCATCAATGACTGTGGAAATTTACATGTTCTCTTTAGGCAGTCATCTTTATAAATCTCATTGGAACGGCACCAAACAATCACCTTGCATCATCACCTTGCCCAATGCAGATTCGAGATTCATCACTGAATATGACTTTCATCCAGTCATCCACAGTCCACGATTGCTTTTCTTTAGCCCATTGTAACCTTGTTTTTTTTCTGTTTAGGTGTTAATGTTGGCTTTCGCTTAGCTTTTCTGTATGTAAATCCCATTTCCTTTAGGCGGTTTCTTACAGGTCGGTCACAGACATTGACTCCAGTTTCCTCGCATTCGTTCCTCATTTGTTTTGTTGTGCATTTTCGATTTTTGAGACATATTGCTTTAAGTTTTCTGTCTTGACACTTTGATGTCTTCCTTGGTCTACCAGTATGTTTGCCTTTAACAACCTTCCCATGTTGTTTGTATTTGGTCCAGAGTTTAGACACAGCTGACTGTGAACAACCAACATCTTTTGCAACATTGCGTGATGATTTACCCTCTTTTAAGAGTTTGATAATCCTCTCCTTTGTTTCAATTGACATCTCTCGTGTTGGAGCCATGATTCATGTCAGTCCACTTGGTGCAACAGCTCTCCAAGGTGTGATCACTCCTTTTTAGATGCAGACTAACAAGCAGATGTGATTTGATGCAGATGTTAGTTTTGGGGATGAAAATTTACAGGGTGAATCCATAATTTATTCCTATCTTTTTTTCTTGATTTCTTATAGTGTTTCTTAAAGCCAGAAAGTTTCCATTTGAAATTACTTTAGTTTTGTGTCATGTCTGTGATCTGCTTTTTTTCTACAAAATTAAACAACAGAATGAACATCCTCCGAGGCCGGTGATTCCATAATTTTTGCCAGGGGTTGTACATTTATTTTACAGTTGAAAGGCTTCGTGTTTCGAGAGAGAGGGAGAGAGACATGCAGTGAGCGACAGACAGAGAGAGGGAGAGAGACATGCAGAGAGCGACAGACAGGCAAAGAGAGACAGACAGAGACAGAAGACTTCATTTTTACTCTAACACTTGCTTTGACAATGCAAGTGTTGATATGTCTCCCATATCAATAAAGCTCCACTGAAACTGAAAATTAAGGACAGACAGAAAGACAGACAGAGGGAGTGCTGTCATTTCTCTTTAAGTCTATAAAAATAAGGCTATAAAAGTTTATAAAAAATAAAAGTACTTAATTCTTTCATCAAAACATCAAATCTAGGCTTTCATCTTAGATACACCTTCTGGCAAATTGTAGCTGAACTTTCAGGTCTCCTTTATAATGACAATAATAATATTAAAGCAAACAGAGCTCTGGTATCGGATTGGAAAAGTATTGGTATCGGCAGATATCCAAATTCGGGTATCAGTATCAGATCGGAAGTGAAAAATTGTGGATCCTGCATCCCTAGCTGACACAGTGTATTCTGTGTGCCCTCTGGGAAACTGTAGCTGAAATATCACATCTTTTGAAGAAAGTCCTTCTCTCTTGTTATATCAGACAAAACTAAAAATAAAAATCTGCCCTCCCTCATGAGTTTTTTCTGATGTCAATGATGATAAACTAATGTTTTTTTGTTGTTTTTTTAAATGGGGCCTTAAGGGAGTACCAAAAGTACAGGGAATGCCACAGGTTTTGTCTGCACTGAAGTTGCCAAAATTAGAAGTGCACATGTAAAATGTGTTGTGTTTATGCAATTTGTGGCCAGTTTGACATATTTTGAAACATGCACAACATTGGCTTAGGTTCCACCTCAAGGTATATCTCTGACAGCAAAAGAACAAACATCACTTGCCCTGTTCAGATAATATCATGTTTACATTGTTACAGACCACACTGACCTATTTCAACACAAAAGTGGATCAGTGTAACCAATCTTCAATAGGTCCTTCACAATTCCCAAGATGCATCACTGACATCAAAATGATGACCATAAGGCATTTATGTAATAACATGGGCAAATAGACAAAGAGGGGACAAGATGAAGACAATACCCTTTTCAACTGTCAACTGAGGTGTTAAAACATGAAGCAAAAGCCATGGAATCTGACACTGCAAAAAGGTTTCAGGCCAGATTGTCCAGATTTCATATTTTGGGACTGACCATCAAAATGGCAAAGACTATATGATATATAAAATATCAGTACTGACAAGACAAGTCTTGCCCTTTATCACAACGGAGGGTTTGATTTGATTATTTGGCAACAAAATGCATGTACGTAAAAAATACAGTATATGAAATTGCTGAGATTAACATAATAAAGCATAAAACGTATTTCCAGTGGGGTGTATTTTTCTTACCCGTGAGACAGTGAGGTCTGTCATCAGCTGCTCGAAGGCCCGCGTCTCCTCTGCTTGCTTCTGGTTGTGGAGGGCGATCTTTTCGCTGAACTTCCTCGGATTGGAGCCACCTGTTCCCGGGGAGCCGGACATCGTGAGGGCCGCAGCTTCACAACTTCTCCGACTCAGAAAAAAGTGTCTGGGACGGCGATGGCAGTCTAATTATTGAACTCTCTCAATGAGCCCATTGGACTTCTTACAAGTACCTCGCATATGTGTTTAGCCCGCAGCGGCTGTAAACTAAGCTAACGTTACAGCTCCACAATCAAAGTTGGCAACTCAGCGGAGTAAACCGTACTGACGAGCCAAACGTGCCAGCAAGTTCACTGTGACAACTTTGAACAAAGAAAATACCCTTAATAAACGAGTTTTACGGGACGACATAACTTCATGGCGATATTTTTAACAACAAAATACTTGGTTGTGCTCCAGAAACGCTAGCTGTCATAGGGTTAGCTAAAGTAGCGCTGGAAGTTCACAGCTGCCGCTTAGCTAAGTTGCTGTGAATGACGTCTCAATCATGTCGATAAAAAATAAGTACGTGACACCTAAAGACAATAAAACCGAGAGGAAGAAGAAATAAAAACGCAACAAACGTGGACGCCGGTGAACCGCAAAACAGAGTTAGCCTCTTTAGCTAAACGCTGCTAACAACGTTAGCAAAGGCTCAGGAAAAAAAAAATGAATTTCAACAAGTGTCCGTCGGTGTCCTGGAGTAAATCCCAAGTTTACGTTACAAACTTGGCAGAGTTTAAAAAAAATCGTACAGCCTCAAACTAAAATATTGACTGGTTGTTGACGAACACAAACCACAATGTGAGACTTGAAGACATCCGAGAGCTGCAGTGTCGAGTTAATCCACGCACAGCGAACACAAACTCCAATCCCACCACGGCTCCGGGAAAACAAAAACCCGTGCTGAACCACAGTTCAAACGCCAAACAGGTTTGTTTTTAACATACAGACTTCTTCTGCCTGTTAGCTGTCAGGGAAGAAAACGCAAACATTGCGCACCGTTGCTTGTGATCAGAGAGGGAGGTAAAAAAACAAACAAACAAAACCCATAGACATTACACACCGCCGATCCCTGTGACGACCACTAGGCGGCCACAAAGTACTGGTACTGTTTGAGTCACACACTGGTCCATAAGTATTTGGACAGTGACTCAATTTTTGTAATTTGCCGCTGCATACCACTGCAATGAGGCTGAAATTTGAAAAATAAATAAGATGTGTTCTGTTAGCTTTAATTCAAGCTTACATTTTCCTTTAATAGAAATGATCACCTTTACAGCCAGTTTTCTTGAGATAAGTTAATGAAGGGAATCGAATATTTCCAAATCACTGAATATGACCCAGACTGCATTTTCACGACTCATTAAGAAATACAAACATTATGGTACTGTATGGTAAAGCTGTGAAGAATTGAAAAATTCGATTCAGAGTCAATCAAAATGGTAACAAATAAATGAGTAAATGGACCTCAGGTTTCTTATGAGGAAAATGAACAGAATCTTGAACAATAAATGCTTATAACTCCTTTCCTGTTCTGCTTTCACAATATAAGGTGTTATTCAACCAGTTAATCCACATTGTAGACACTCCGGGAAGTGGATAACTTCATAAGTTCAACATTCACACAACAAATGTCAAAATATCAATCTCAGGTGTGAGACATCTTAAAAGTGAGGTTCATTTAAGTACAATTATGTATCTATGGAGATACCTTTAATAGGACGAGCAATTGGCTACATTTGTGATTTACAGGAAACTGGATTACACATAAATTACATAGAATTTGCAACAAATTGTTAGTGGGACATGAAAAATAAAATATCATTTCAGGCAGAAACAGGAATCACTCATGAAATTTAGCAGCATACCTTTCACCCAACCTATTTAGTTGATAGAAACAGGTCATTTATTACCAAGAATGAATAAGAATGAACACAAATGAAGTGTTGATATTACAGGATTGCACCCCTTGAACAAAATAAACTGTAAAAACTCAGAATAGTTATGCTTGGCAGTCTAACCTCGAGTACAGTTGTAGTTGAGGAGGTGATGTGTCGCTGCAATGATAAGGTTGTTCCACCAAACACGGCACCATGTTGTGAATTTACCCTCAAAGGTTTGTATGCAATTTGACATTTTATGTAACCATGAGATATATATATATATATATATATATATATATACAGTGAGGAAAATAAGTATTTGAACACCCTGTGGTTTTGCAAGTTCTCCCACTTAGAAATCATGGAGGGGTCTGAAATTTTCATCTTAGGTGCATGTCCACTGTGAGAGACATAATCTAAAAAGAAAAATCCAGAAATCACAATGTATGATTTTTTAATAATTTATTTGTATGTTACTGCTGCAAATAAGTATTTGATCCCCTACCAACCAGCAAGAATTCTGGCTCTCACAGACCTGTTAATTTTTCTTTAAGAAGTCCTCTTATTCTGCACTCTTTACCTGTATTAATTGCACCTGTTTAAACTTGTTACCTGTATAAAAGACACCTGTTCACACACTCAATCAATCACACTCCAACCTGTCCACCATAGCCAAGACCAAAGAGCTGTCTAAGGACATCAGGGACAAAACTGTAGACCTGCACAAGGCTGGGATGGACTACAGGACAACAGGCAAGCAGCTTGGTAGAAGACAACAACTGTTATGATTATTTATTAGAAAGTGGAAGAAACATAAGATGACTGTCAGTCTCCCTCAGTCTGGGATTCCATGCAAGATCTCACTTTGTGGGGTAAGGATGATTCTGAGAAAGCTCAGAACTACACAGGAGTGTTGGGAAAGTGTAGGTACACGGACCCACAACAGGGGGCGCAAATGAACGGACAATGGAGGAAGTCAAATAACAACACTTTACTGTTGTGAAAGGGCACAACACAACAGATTACAACAATAGACAAAAGGTCAAATCACAAATGGTGTCGTGTGGGCAGGCTCGAAGATAGAAGACGTCTGTCCAAAGCAGAACCGGAACCACACGATTTCCTCCGCCACCAGACCCCGGGAATACTGGAGCCGCCAAGTCCCGAACTCCCAGGTGGCCACTGCCTCCGCGTGTCGGACCTGGTACTGCTGGCGAGGAACAAAAAAACAATTAAATGTGGGCGCGTATGCACCCAGCAATCCACACGGCAGGAAACCAACTCCACCTCTTGTTGGAAAAAGAGTCTGCTATACGATACACAAAAGTTACTGTCGAAAAAATCTCACAGCCAGCTGAGAACGTTACCTTCCTGGTAAAGCGATATCTCGGCAAAGAGGTGGAGATGACGTCTTGCTGATATACCGATGCTGATCAGATGAGTGGTGACAGCTGTCACAGGTCACCCCGGCTACTCCTGTGAGGCGGCAGCGCCCTCTAGTGCCTGGAGCCCGCACTCCAGGCAGGGTGCCCTCTGGTGGTGGTGGGCCAGCAGTACCTCCTCTTCAGCGGCCCACACAACAAGGAGGACCTGGTCAATGACCTGAAGAGAGCTGGGACCACAGTCACAAAGATTACATTAGTAACACATGATGCTGTCATGGTTTAAAATCCTGCAGGGCAGCAAGGTCCCCCTGCTCAAGCCAGCTCATGTCCAGGCCTGTTTGAAGTTCACCAGTGACCATCTGGATGATCCAGAGGAGGCATGGGAGAAGGTCATGTGGTCAGATGAGACCAGAATAGAGCTTTTTGGAATCAACTCCACTTACCATGTTTAGAGGATGAGAACAACCCCAAGAAACCCATCCCAACCAAGAAGCATGGGGGTGGAAACATCATACCCTGGGGGTGCTCTTCTGCAAAGGGAACAGGACGACTGCACTGTATTGAAGGGAGGATGGATGGGGTCATGTATTGCGAGATTTTGGCAAACAACCTCCTTCCCTCAGTAAGAGCATTGAAGATGGGTCATGGCTGGGTCTTCCAGCATGACATTGACCCCAAACACACAGCCAGGGCAACTAAGGAGGGGTTCTGTAAAAAGCATTTCAAGGTCCTGGAGTGACCGTGCCAGTCTCCAGACCTGAACTAGAAAATCTTTGCAGGGAGCTGAAACTCGAAACCTGAAAGATCTGGAGAAGATCTGTATGGAGGAGTGGACCAAAATCCCTGCTGCAGCATGCAAACTTGATCAACAACTACTGGAAACTTTTTTATTCTGTCTGTTTCTCTCTGTTTGAGGTGCAGCTCCATCCAGAGATGGGAGTGGTGTCTTCTTCTGCAACCCTCCCATCTTGTGCCCTGTGTCCTGTATATTTTGTAAATTGTTTTTTTAATTGTGTTGGTAGCATGGCCCAAGCAGAGGGTCACCCCTTTGAGTCTGGTCTGCTTGAGGTTTCTTCCTCAAATCATCAGAGGGCGTTTTTCCTTATGACTGTCACCTGTTTGCTTGCTCTGGGGGTTGGTAAGGTTCAACCTTACTTATGTGAAGCACCTTGGGGTACCTTTGTTGTGATTTGGTGCGATATAAATGAAAATAAATTAATTAATAGGAAATGTCTGATCTCTGTAATTGCAAACAAAGGTTTCTCTACCAAAAATTAAGGTCTGTTTTTCTATTGTATTAAATACTTATATAATGCAATAAAATGCAAATTAATTATTTAAAAATCATACAATGTGATTTTCTGATTTTTTTTTTTGTTGTTTGTTTTTTTAGATTCTGTCTCTCACAGTTGAAGTGTACCTACGATAAAAATTACAGAACTCTCCATTATTTGTATGTGAGAAAACTTGAAAAATTGACAGTGGATCAGCTACTTATTTACCTCACTGTATATATAATTCCACCCTCCACACATACCATCCTCCGCAGTCCGCTACTGGGGAGGATGGTATGTGTGTTCCTCAAGTTGGGGTCCTCTGCCAGGGGCTTGGGAATATGAGGGTTCTGCACAGTAGTTGTTCCTGAGACGAGACCTCTGATGTGCCTGGAATCTGCTGGAGCCACTCTTCCAGTTTGGGGGTTACAGCTCTTAATGCTCCTATTACCACAGTGTTCAGGTATTATTTGTCTCGTGTAAAGTATTCTGAAACCGGTGTAAAATGTTTTTGAATATGAATAACATTTAATATGGCATCATATATCAGCACCCTCAACTCTGACTGAATTCCAGTGTCCCCGGTCTGATTTCACACCCAAGACGACAACCACTGATTTCATCGTAGCTCTGATTGAGGCTAAGCTCCAGGCTTTCAATGACTTCCTGGTCTGGACCTTCATGAATGCATCTATGTAGTGAAAGTGTCAAACTTGTAATGAGATTAATTTTTTCTCTGCAGTACTTTCATGGTTCTGGATCCTTGGCCTTTGAGGTTGAGACCTCTGAGGAAGAGAGAATGAGGTCCCTGGACAGAGGTGTTTGGTGATGCTGATACCTATGAGAAATGAGGACCAAGTCTTAAGGCTCCTTGTGCTTCCTGTCTTACTGTATGATTGTGACACTTGAGACCACTGACCTATGGCAATGACTAGATGTCACTGGTAATAGGTCTCGTCAGAGTGTCCTTGAGTACTGTAGTATTACTTTGTGCACTTTACCTACTTAGACGTAGGAGAGATGCATCACCTACTTTCAAGATGTGGAAATGAACCGGTTGTCTGCCTTGGTGGTTGCCATTCAAGACCCAAGGTTTTTTCATAGTATGGTGGATGCAGCGACGCATGGCACCAGCACACACTGACTCCTCTCTTGCCTTATTTGCCACAAAAGTGTTTCCTTTAGCAATAATAATCTTATAGCTCTTCATGTTAATAGCTTTTATTCTTTTCGTTACGGTGAATTTGGGGGGAGATGTGTCGCAGTTATGCTTCACCATAAGCAGCCTCAGCTGATTTTCTCCTCTCCACCAGACAAGTGTCCCGCACTCACATAATATTGATCACTCTAAGCAAACGATCAATGTGCTCTACCATGTATATTAAAGTCTGCTGACAGAACTCCTGCCCGGATGGCAACCGATTGTCTGTTCCTGCTTTATTCATGCGTTAGTGCTCTTTCATGTCCCACGTCTGGCTGCGGGTGTTAACACACTGAGGTGCCATGTGTATTACATGCGAAAAAAGCGTTTTGGTCTCTTATGATGTGGTTCCTGTCTTGGCCTGTGTGCAAGTTGACAACACTATTTCCTGACCAGCCGTTTCGACACGACACGTTGTCTCACATGCCAGGGGTTTCCTGCTTCATTGTTTAGTACATTGTTTGTTGTGTGGGTTTCCTCCGGGTACCCTGGTTTCCTCCCACAATCAGAAAAAAAGCTTATGTAGGGTCTGCTCCTTTCTCTGTCCCTGACCAAGGCAGTGTCTCTACATCTGGAGTTCGTCCTTGGGCGCCGGATTGTGGCTGCCCACTGCTCCTAGTGGTTGGATTGTGTCTAACTGTAACTATAGGATGGGTTAAATACAGGGGACACATTTCATTGTATGTATGTATGTATATATACAGTGACAATAAAGGCTCTATTCTATTCTGTTATATTCTATTCTATTCAAATCTTAATCTTAAAAATTCTCCAGAATAGTAGAAACCATTCATTATTTTATAGTGAACTGCTTTTGTTTTGGGTTGAAGTGGATATTTGAAGAAGTTTGTTGTCAGTTTGGATATGATCTGCATAATAATCTATTTCTCCTGGCTGAAATAAGTAGCTGTCATGATTTGAGACTGAACAAGGAAGGACACAAATGCAGGACTCACACACCAAAGTGGTTGTTCAAAAGGTTTTAGTCAGTTCCCAGGCTGGGTTCGGTACATGGTACAACAAACAGCACCAAGTAGCAATGTCAAAAGCATGAGACAAGGTCAAAAGACAGGTGGGCGGTACACGGCTAGGAAAAAAAAAAAAAAAAAAAAAAAAGAGTTGGAAACGCAGGCAAAAAGCACAAACGATCTGGTGGGGACCAAGACACACACCGAAAGACGAGAGTGCAAAGCAGAAAAACACCAACCCAGACTGCACATAAAACCCCACACAAGAAATAACTACTAAAAAAACCCTAACAAAATCCCCTACAACCCCACACTATGACAGCGGCATGTGGCCACTCCAGTTCTGCAGAAGAACTGACAAATGACACGTTACATACCTTCTTTTATGGGAATATGTGTAGAGCCCTGAAGCAGATAACCAGGGTTAGCACAAAAAGTTGAGACTACCGTTGTGCCTCCAGTTGCCTCTGATTACTACTTTTGGGATTGTTGAGGCCGCTCACACAAAGAAAGCTTGTCTATGTTGCTCTGGTGGCACAGAGAAGTTCCAATCTTGGAGCCACATCCACACCAAAATGAAATTTTCTCTGACCCCAACCTTACTGAAATCTAAGGGTGGTGCAGGGCTGCTGAAGATGGAGGCTATCCCAGCAGTCATAGGGCGTGAAGCAGGGTACACCCTGGACAGGACGCCGGTCTGTCGCTTGGGTACTAATTGCCACAAAATGGCTGAACGTGGATACTTACTACACAAAGCCCTGCACTATTTATTTTTGATTGTCAAACAGTCAGTTTTGCTGTGTCTCCTTGCCTTTCATGGTTGATTTTTCTGTTGAAATACTCAGTCACTCCCAATATTACCTAGTAAACCCTTACCAAAAAATAGTACTGATAAGTATATAAAAAGTAAACTGGAAGTATACTTGAAACATACTTGCATATACTACTTTTTGGTAAGGGTTAAGTCCCAACTCACTCATTTAAATTGGAAATTAATGTCCTATATCAAAGAAAACCTAACTTTGACGCTAACATTTTTCACATCACATGTCCCTCATTTAGGAAAATACACCTGTGTAAAAAATGTGCATGAACATCATACTAGATTACAACCCCTGGCAAAAATTATGGAATCACCGGCCTCGGAGGATGTTCATTCAGTTGTTTAATTTTGTAGAAAAAAAGCAGATCACAGACATGACACAAAACTAAAGTCATTTCAAATGGCAACTTTCTGGCTTTAAGAAACACTATAAGAAATCAGGAAAAAAAATTGTGGCAGTCAGTAACGGTTACTTTTTTAGACCAAGCAGAGGGGAAAACATATGGAATCACTCAATTCTGAGGAAAAAATTATGGAATCATGAAAACAAAAGACCGTTCCAACACATCACTAGTATTTTGTTGCACCACCTCTGGCTTTTATAACAGCTTGCAGTCTCTGAGGCATGGACTTAATGAGTGACAAACAGTACTCTTCATCAATGTGGCTCCAACTTTCTCTGATTGCTGTTGCCAGATCAACTTTGCAGGTTGGAGCCTTGTCATGGACCATTTTCTTCAACTTCCACCAAAGATTTTCAATTGGATTAAGATCCGGACTATTTGCAGGCCATGACATTGACCCTATGTGTCTTTTTGCAAGGAATGTTGTCACAGTTTTTGCTCTATGGCAAGATGCATTATCATCTTGAAAAATGATTTCATCATCCCCAAACATCCTTTCAATTGATGGGATAAGAAAAGTGTCCAAAATATCAACGTAAACTTGTGCATTTATTGATGATGTAATGACAGCCATCTCCCCAGTGCCTTTACCTGACATGCAGCCCCATATCATCAATGACTGTGGAAATTTACATGTTCTCTTCAGGCAGTCATCTTTATAAATCTCATTGGAACGGCACCAAACAAAAGTTCCAGCATCATCACCTTGCCCAATGCAGATTCGAGATTCATCACTGAATATGACTTTCATCCAGTCATCCACAGTCCACGATTGCTTTTCCTTAGCCCATTGTAACATTGTTTTTTTCTGTTTAGGTGTTAATGATGGCTTTCGTTTAGCTTTTCTGTATGTAAATCCCATTTCCTTTAGGCGGTTTCTTACAGTTCGGTCACAGACGTTGACTCCAGTTTCCTCCCATTCATTCCTCATTTGTTTTGTTGTGCATTTTCGATTTTTGAGACATATTGCTTTAAGTTTTCTGTCTTGACGCTTTGATGTCTTCCTTGGTCTACCAGTATGTTTGCCTTTAACAACCTTCCCATTGATTGATTTTCTGCTGCTTATCCAGGTCCAGGTCACAGTGGCAGTAGACCAAGCAGCTCAGCTCAGAACACTACAGACTCATCACAGAAGCCTGTAGTCCTCGGCATTCCTTGGCTTGGACATCATGACCCAGACATTGAGTGGGCTGTGAGGTGTATTAAAGGGTGGTCTACACAGTGTAGGTTGACCTGTTTTTCTAATGACTGGCCATTTGAGGGCTCCAGCTGTCAGCAGCAGTCTCCTCCTATACCCGATGTTTCAGGGGGATGAGGTGGTGGGGGTCCCTCTGAATACACAGACCTACACAAGGTATTCAACAACAGCAAATTCAGGTCACTGCCACCTCACCGTCCATGTGACTGTGACATCAACCTATTCTTCCTCAAGCCCAGAAATGAAGGTCATGGCTGATTCCATCAGTGACAGTTTCACCGCTGGGATCATCTGTCCTCATCTTTCTGCAGTCACGGCAGGATTCTTTTTTGTGAAAAAGAAGTACAGGTAGCTCCAGTCGTGTGTTGACTACAGAGGACTGAACAACATCACAGTCATGAACAGATCCTCAACTTTCAAAATTTTGAGAGACACTTTTTTTTACAAAGTTAGAATGATATAATGCATATCATCTGGTGAGGACAAGTGAGGTTGACACGTGGAAAACAGCTTTAATACCCCCAGTGGACATTCCACATATTTGGCGGTGCCGTTTGGCCTGAAGAATGCTCCAGCAGTTTTTCAGTGTTAAGTGAGTGATGTCTTACAAAACTTTGTTTTTGTGTCAAAGTGATACTCTGATCTTCAAAAACGAGGAAGAACATGTGGGCTGTGTTAGGCAATATTGCTAAAAAACAGTTCCTCAAAGTAGAGAAATTTTGAATTTCACAGATCCTCTGTCTCACTTCTGGGATTTCTTATTTTGCCTGATAAAACTGAAATGGGCCCTGCCAGGGTGAACGCTGTCCTCAACCGGCCCACACGAGAATTACAAACAACTCTCAAGATTCTTGGAATTTGAGAATTTTTTTCCGCATTGATTTATCTGTGATTACAGTTAAGTTGGTGCTCCCTTGTATCTGATAACCTCTTATTTTAGATTCCAGCGGTTAGATGAGGGCAAGGTGGCCTTTCATTCTATGAAATGTTTTTTCTCCTCCTCACCCATCCTGTCTATGCCTGATCCTACACAGCAGTTAACAGAGCATTGCCAGCTCACATGTAGTGATGGTGGTGGTGGGGTCAGCAACAAGGTACATCCTTGTGCTTTCTATTCTGTCCTCTGGAGAGGAATTATGGCTTTGGGAACTAAGAATTAGTTGTTAAATTCGACTGGCTTGAGGGCTCCAATCAACTGTTCATCTTGTCAACCAACTGTTAAGACCCAGAATAGTTATACTTGGCCAAGCAATTGAATTCTTGACAGGCTAGGTGGGCTTTACCCAGTTTAACTTTATGTTGTTATACCGACCTGGTTCTTGTAATGTAAAACTCTCTTTAAGTTCTCCTTCACCAGCTAACTGTTTGAATGGCAATTCCGCCATTCTGCCTCCTGCCTGTGCAATCAAAGTTGTATACTGGGAGCTGGAATAGTGTGTGAGACAGTCTACAATGTTCAAATTCCTGTTAACTGCCCTCCCCTCATGGTATTCGTTCATGATGTACATCAGTCTCAGGTACGTCAGTGGGGATACTCTTCAAATCGTGGTGTTATTCAAAGAATTAGTCTGATTAGTCAGCGATTGTGTTGGACCAATCTAGCCTGAGACACTCGAGAATTCACCCATCCATCTCCTATACACACTTACTCCAGCCAAGGTTCACGGGAAAGCTAGAACCTATCCCAGGGGTCGAACGGCAGGGTACACCCTGGACAGGACGCCAATCTATCGCAGGGACACAAATGGACACTCGCATACACAGTTCACCTAACCTGCATGTCTTTGGAAGTGTGAAGAAGCTGGAGCACCCGTTGGGAACCCACACAAACACAGGGAGAACATACAAACTCCAAGGAATTCATCTCAGCCTATTCTGTTGTAGAAGAGGACAGGAAGACCCAGACAGAATCACAGAGGCTGACAAACTGAGGCGTGGCCTTTTTGAATCTGCATTAGTCAATGCTCCCCTGTGTATACTCCAAAGCATGTCTTTGATTAGCCAAGCACACTGTGTTAATGATTGTTTGGGTAATATAGGAATGTGATTGTACCTCAAGTTATTAATACTTTTTATAATTTTAGTAACAATTTAAAAATATGGGCCTGCCAATAATTGTGTGTTTTATTTGTAAAGGGTTCTAGCCATCCTGAACAGTGGCAGTAGTGATTTATCAGGCTGTGTATACAGTAATATACTCGCTCAATGGTAGACGAAGCCACAAACCACAAATGGCACAAAAAACATCGCAAACTCGCTCAATGGTAGACGAAGCCACAAACCGCAAATGGTACAAAAAATATCGCAAACTTGCTCAATGGTAGACGAAGCCACAAACCGGAAATGGCACAAAAAATCTCAAACTTGCTCATTGGTAGACGAAGCCACAAACCGCAAATGGCACAAAAAATATCGCAAACTTGCTCAATGGTAGACGAAGCCACAAACCGGAAATGGCACAAAAAATATCTCAAACTCACTCAATGGTAGACAAAGCTACAAACCGGAAATGGCACAAAAAATATCTCAAACTTGCTCAATGGTAGATGAAGCCACAAACCAAAAATGGCACAAAAAATATCACAAACTCACTCAATGGTAGACAAAGCTACAAACCGGAAATGGCACAAAAAATATCTCAAACTCGCTCAAAGGTAGACAAAGCCACAAACCGGAAATATCACAAAAAATTTGCCCATGGTAGACAAAGCCACAAACCAGAAATGGCATAAAAAATATCGCAAACTCTTTCAGTGGTAGACGAAGCCACAAACTGGAAATGGCACAAAAATATCGCAAACTCGCTCAGTGGTAGACGAAGCCACAAACCCCAAATGGCACAAAAAATATCGCAAACTCTCAGTCGTAGACGAAGCCACAAACCAGAAATGGCACAAAAAATATCGCAAACTCACTCAATGGTAGACGAAGCCACAAACCGGAAATGGCACAAAAAATATTGCAAACTCACTAAATGGTAGATCAAGCCACAAACCGGAAATGGCACAAAAAAATCTCACAAACTCGCTCAGTGGTAGATGAAGCCACAAAAAAATTGTTTGATGATATACGTATACACAGACAGTGAAGAACTTTGCTCATTAATGTCACTGACATCGAACACATTATTATATGGCTGCGACACTACGCGCACTGATTGGCCGATTACCGGTGGGATATTTTCCTATATCCGTGCCAGTTTCCATGACAATCATTCCACAACGTGTATTTTCTTTACAAACCAGGAAGCTGCGATTAGAAAAAGCAAGTCGGACATGAACATACTCCATAAATATCTCAACAGCATCATAAAAACACACACAGATTGAAAGCTTACCAGCTCACGACCGGATAATCTGTTACCAAGTTCTTCACGGAGGTGAAGAAAGCGAACGAGCCCAACACCGTCAGCAGCATATTCTGGTGATACTGTATGTTTACATGTTTATATATATAACAGCCATATAATAAACACATTAACTGAGCGAGAGGTCTGTACGGGGAAATACCAGATGGAGGTGTTGACAGTACAGGCTGAGTGTAGCGAGGTCCATGTGAAAAACACAGAGGTCTGATATTTCCCCGTACAGACCGAGCAAGTGATCCTTTAATATTAACCTTTATTATTAAACTTTATATTATACTTCATACTAACTTAACTGTTTTTAATTCACAGGCAAATTGCTGATTGCATTTACATGTTATTGAATTATTTGTAGTTCACAGTTAAATTTTTTTTTTTAAATTTTCAATTTATTTTCGTTTATATAGTGCCAAATCACAACAGAGTTGCCTCAAGACGCTTTACATAAGTAAGGTCTAACCTTACTAACCCCCACAGCAGCAGTGGTGAGGAAAAACTGCCCCTGAGGAAGAAACCTCAAGCAGACCAGACTCAAAAGGGGTGACCATCTGCTTGGGCCATGCGACAGACACAAATTACAGAACAGTTTGTATTATACCCTGCTTATATATATATATATATATATATATATATACACACACACATTTATTTAGTGCTGCAGTTGGTGATGGCCTCCAGTCATAACAGAGGCTGGTGCAGTGGGAGTTCACCACTGGCCCAAGTGATATTTCCATTCTAGACAACTGGCTCAAAGTGGCTTCTATATACTAGGCGACAAGTGTGTGTGTTTGTACTGCTATCTTTGTGAGGATCATTGTGAGTATAGGACCCGTTTGATTTGTAATGAAAAGGCTTCCAGACACTGTAAATGTGCTCCTCCCAAAGTGATTCTTCAAAATCTGAGGTGACAACTTGACTTAGAGAGACACCTAGAGTTTAAATGCAGTATCACTTTATTGCGAAGTATTACAGAAAGGGTGGCTCTCACTCCCAAAGGGCATTTTCCCAGACCTCACATTCGTGCCCCTACAGGAATGTTGTGTGTGTGTGTGCGTGTGAATTCAGCCATATTTGGCGCACATATGGCCTAGTTCAAAAATAATGAAGCCTAACTGCTGCTTTGCATTGCATTTGTCATGAACAAGCCATTATGTTATTTAGCACCATCCAGATTTATCTGTGAGTTGTCTATAGTCTTTGACAGGTACTGAAAATTTCATGGAAAAATTCCGCAGTTCCAGAAATATGCACGAAATTTACCCCCCCAAAAAATAGCATTTTTCATCAATTTTAGCATTATCATTTAAAGTTGAATGTTAAAGAAATAACCTTGTATTTTGTCTGTTTGTGCTTCATACTAACACACAGTAATACATTTTTGTAAAGGTAGAAATGTCGTTTACTAAAAAAAAAAAACAAAAAAAGCAAAACATATTTCTAAAGCAAGGTAAAACTTATTCTCAGGGTTACTGCAAGCGTAACCCTGAGAATAAGTCCTTGGTTTATTTGTGTCCAAACCTTAGCTATATCTCCTACTCTGCTTCAATAGAATAATTATATTATTTGTTCAATAATACCAGGAACTAATGGACAGAATTTGTTTCAGGCTTCTGCAGACTAAAGAAGATACCTCCAACTGTTGTCACAAGCATTACGCTCTAGCACATTATAGTATATATGCAGTGATAAATTCTAGCAATGACTGAACCGAGACCAATAGAAATATTGAAACTGATATACAGTGAGGAAAATAAGTATTTGAACACCCTGCAATTTTGCAAGTTCTCCCACTTAGAAATCATGGAGGAGTCTGAAATGTTCATCTTAGGTGCACGTCCACTGTGAGAGACATAATGCACCTAAGATGAAAATTTCAGACCCCTCCATGATTTCTAAGTGGGAGAACTTGCAAAACTGCAGGGTGTTCAAATACTAATTTTCCTCACTGTATAACCATACCTAAAATAACATTTCACAAAAAAGACTTAAATTTTGATGGTTATGTCACACTTTGGCTTCATTATTTTTGAACTAGGCCTTATACTTCGACATACAGGAGCAACATAAGCTACTGAGCACTTTAGTCGTAGTAATCGTAGTAATAGCAGCTGTCTCTTCTTGAGGCAGCTTTAATCACTTGCCAAAAGTTCCCTAAATCCGAGATAGGTGGGAGGTGATAGCTTTGTTGGTTAAGATGAAGTTATTTCAGTTTCCTGGGGAGGGTAATGTGCTAGTGAGTGATATTTGCATAGTAGGCCATCATAGCGAAGTGGCCATTTCTGATATTCATTCATTTTCAACCACTTGTCTGCATTTGGAACACAGCTGCAGCAGATCAAAAAGGATGAGAGAATAAAGGTAACATCTAGTTTTGTGATCAGTCACACTCTTAATTTCCACACAGTGAAAGCAGGTGATTCATGGCCCACACTTTGAGAACCATTGGATCTAAGCATGTTGATGTTGCATTCATCCCACTCAAACATTTGGGACATTTAACAACTTTATTGTATCTACAGATCATTTTTTTAAAGCATCTGGTGTTGACAGAAACTGCTTTAGTACCTCATCTACATTTTTATTTCTGTGCACATCAGCTTGAGCTCCATTTTCATCAAGTGTTTCAGTTCAGGTTAAAGAAAAATTAAATCTGTAGTGACGTCTAATCAAATCATCCTTTTGTCCAAAGATGAATTTTATTGGTTAAAAAAAAAAAAAAAACAACCTGTTCCCTTTATCTGCTGCAAAACCAAGTATCTGTTCCAATCTTTTTTTCTTTAATGAAAATCACATGTAAAATCTACCATCTTGCATTGTTACATTAAATGGCTCTTTTTATAAATATAATTATCCTTGCACCAGTTATCTTTTTCTGCAAGTTTCATGAAAATGGTTCAACAGCTTTTGAGATTGAAGAAACCAGCAAAATCTATACTGACAAAAACATTGTGTTCAGCGTTCTACAATTATTTGTGTAGCGTTGAACAACTAATCAGCACAACCATAAGGAGGGTCAAATCGAACTCAGCAGAAACACTGTCACGTTACAACTTATGCTGCGTTCACGACAACTGCCAAAGTACCAGCTCCAACTCAGACAAAATGGTCCGAGTGTGTGGTCAGGGTGGATTTTTATGTTCGGGAACCCACATACAAATTCAGTGCTCCAAATCGTCAGACATGCAGACATCCAATCAATCGCATCCTGTGTCATGACTGAAGACGGCTGCTTTGAAGAAACCTTTTACTTTTGCATGGGATGTTTTCATTCTTTACATATTAGCGAAGTTGCCAGTGTTGCAAGTTTTTCAAAGATGTGGAAGAACTGATATCATCACTGCGACGAGACAAATCGAAAGGGATCCATCAGACATTTCCCGTGGTGATCAGTCGCAGCAAGCAGCTGTAATAACGTGCGTGTTCTTTGCACATATGTTCCTATCTGCAGCAATATCGTTTCCCCAAGTTCTTCGAGTCAATGCACATTTTCAGATCTCAAGTTCCCAACTTGGGGTTTTCCTTGTTTACCGTTATCTTGAATGCAGCATTATTCCAGTCATTTTTTCTCCTCACAGTCAGGTCCATAACCATTTGGACAGTGATTTTTTTTTTTTGGGAGCTGTCCCCTCTGTGATGCACAACAGATGTGAAATTAAACAATGTGCTTGTGTGTATTTAGATTTAATGCAAGGTGCAATTTTTAGACAGTCCCTCCATTTTTAGAGAGAAAAAAAACTACACAACTACTTGAGATTAAACAACGTATATACATATAAAGATCATTGTTAATACAAATCATCACTTATACAGCCAGTTTTCTTTCAGCACATCAGAGGATGGATACATGAACATTTTGAAGGCACTGAAAGTCGGACTTCATGCATGTTTATTATGCCACTAGTGTGCAGTACACCGACTGTATTCAACTTGGAAACAGGATTTATTGTAATAGCTGATATTTTCAGTTCCTCACATGGTATGCAGGTGCTGTAGGTGTCGTTTTTCAGGTTTGAAATTACATATGTACCCATTTCTAAGAAAAAATAATATCTGCCCGCCCTCACCGTTTTTTCCCTGATGTCAAGGAGATTTTATATATTTATTTTAATGGGGGGCTAAATCTACCTGTGGCAGGCAGGTCTCCAAAACGGAGTGACTGTACAAGAGTGAGGGAAGCCACCAAGACAGCTCTGATAGATATAATCCATCTGTGGTTGACTGGAGAATATGTGCCCAGTGAAACCTTTAAAGCTTTGTGGTGGCGTGGTAGAGGATTTTCTTAAAAGGTGAATATTCAGCTGGTTTGTCACAAGGTGTATGGGAGACTCACGACTAGATCTTCTGTGTCCTTGTACTAAAATTCTTCTCTGTTCCACTCCTCCAAGAAGCTGACTGGCGGTGTAACAAAGGCTGCACCATTTACAGTTTAATAGTCATTCAGTTTTTAAGAACTGCCTACTCCAGACAGATTTACCACTACGCACCATGCCGTTTGTATTTCTGAGTGATTGACAGAAATAAAGTCAGACATATTTGATGTCTTGGAAATGTTCATGTGTACGTCCTCTGACTTTTCAAAAGAAATCCATCTGTAAAAGTTTTGATTTGTATTAAAAATAATCATTTAATGCAGCTGATTCTTTATGGGCTCTGAAAATGGAAGGACAGAGAATAAAAATGGTTAAATTCATGTTTTTGCACAAACTCCTTGAATTACAGCTGAAAGTTGACACTACAAGGAGATCTGACTTCATGTGAACTTCAATCTGGTAGTGTGAACCGGGGATGACAACTTCAAAAACTGTGTCACTGTCCAAATACTTGCGGACCTGAATGCAGCTCATCTTACACAGCCATTGTAAATTGAAGACAAACACATCCCAGACAAGACAAAAGATAAATCCAACAGCGGGTCATGACCTGCAGAATGCTGGGAGTCGGTCAACAGAGGAGGCTGTTGTCAGTCTGACGAGCAGAAAAACCAACAGCTAGGAAAGAAATAAAACATCTATTTGTATAAAACATATTCAACATTTAATTGAAGCCCATGCACAAGATATATTTGTCACATTGAAAGCAAAACAAACAAAACAAGAACAAATTTTAAACATCTGACTGAAAATAGTTACTGAATGGACAAAAACACTGCAGCTAGCCTCTGTGCCAGCTTGAGTCATACACGGAGTGTTCATTAAGGATAAAGCACATGCGGTGAATTTGTGTCCTAAAAAAATAATGCACTTTAATTTGCATAGGTAAACATGAAGTGCCACTGGGGTTATGTAGGACAATCAGGGCTTTCAGCATGTGGCTGTTGGGTCTTCAGTGTCTGTAGCACCTTGTTTACATTCTCCTATTTGCCATAAAATTTCTTATTGAGGAGAAAGATGAGCAAGTTGACATTGATGGTCGCCCTGTCGAAGAGCTTCATCACCGCCACGCCTTCATACTGCAGCTGGAGAAGATCCTGAGAGACAAACAGGTGGGGATGAGCCACAATCACAGCCAATCATCTTCCAGGACTCACTAGAAGATAAAACTCTCATTGATACTTGCATGGAAAAGGCTGACTACCTGATATTCTAACTGTAACGTCTCCAAGTGCACGCCCATCAACTTGGCCTTCACGTCAAACACACCGACGGCCTCCGATGGAGAAATCTCAAAAATGACGTTCTTGAATCTGAAGATGGAAAACAAGAAACAGTGGATCATTAGCAGAGATTCAAGGGGCGTCACTGTCAATGGAATGTTTTAGAATTCTGGCGTTACAGTTGCAGCTGTGGGCGAACATACACCTTGGCTCAAACCTTTGAGAGTTTTCTCCAACTCCACACATTTAACGTTAAACAGTACACCTGTTAAATCAACCACAAAGCCTCCTTTATTTCCATATAAAGCTAAAGACAGTAACTAAGACATGGATGTATTGCTGCTTTTAGTCACTGGGTCAAAGGTTTACACCCAGACTGCCTCTAAACAGTACGTAGTACTCCAGAAACTGATATGACTTTCGGGGACAATCTATAGCACACATTACACGTGCATTTAGGGCGTGTTCAACCCAGTGCTTAGTGCAAAATAACGTGTAGGAAGAAAAGGCTTAATTAATCATGTGCGTAATGAAATAAAGCATATTAATGCAAGGATGTTAGAAGGGTCTTGGGAGTATGACTAACCAGTCTACATTTGTTTGGTGGACTTGGAAAAGAAATATGACCATGGCACTTGGGGTATCCTGTGGGAAGTGCTGTGAGAGTATGGGGAACCAGATTCCCTGCAACGTGGATCATTGTCACTATATGACCACAGTAGAAGATGTGTCTGCATTCTCGGCATTGCATCAGACCTGTTCCTAGCGGGTGATGGACTCCGCTAGTGCGCCCCTTGTCACCAATTTGTGGTGACAAGTTTGTGATGTTCATGGACAGGATTTCAAGGTGTAGTCAGGGACTGGAGAGTGTCCACTTAGGTGACACCAGAGGTGCATCTCTGCTTTTTGCAGATGATGTGGCTCCATTGGCTTCATCAGGCGGTGACATTCAATGTGCACTGAGCAGGTTTGAGGCCGATTGTGAAGCGAGATGAGAATCAGTACCTTCAAAGTTGGGACCATGGTCTTCTGTCAGAAAACGGTGTATTGTCCCCTCTGGATCAAGGGAGAGGTATTGCCCCAAGTGGAGGAGTTAAAGTATCTCAGGGTCTTATTCACGGTTGGGGGTAAGCTGAAGCGTGAGATTGATAGATTGATTGGGGAGGCATCTGATGTTTAACGTAGGGATGGGTATAGATTAAAATTACAAGAATCAATTCGATCCAGAATTAAGAATCAGAATCGATTATTTCTATTCAATCCAATATTGATTTGGATTCATGTTATTAAAACCGTTTTTTTGAGCGTTACCTGATTGTCTAGTTATGCAACATAATATTACTATTATATTGACATTTGACAGCAAATTAATTGGTAGTTAAGAATGTCCAGAGATCAAGGCTCCAGTGACCAATTTCACATTTAGTTACTGTAAGACTTAATAAAATGTTGATACAGAAAACCTGTAAAGCCTATTTTTAGTACACAGAAAATTCACAGGCGGTATTGATAACGAATTCGATAAGGAATTGGATCGATAAGCAGAATCGATAATGGCATCGATAAAATCTTCAATACCCATCCCTAGTGGTAATATTGTGCGTTCCTCCTGTGTCACCTTCCAGACTGCTGTAGCTTCATAACCACCCTCAAGAACATTTTTCCTTGTTCTGGCTCCTGTTTTCTCTGTTCTGTCCCAGCTTCTTGGTCATTTTTCCGTCCCATTCCACTGTCCATCTCTGTCTGCGCCCTTCTCTTGTGTCTGTCCTGAGTTGTGTTCATGCAGACCTTTTGGCTGCATGTGTGGCAGTTGAATGTTTCTAGCCAAAGCGTCTAACAGCCTATGGCATTAATGAGGTCTTTTTTTTATGTTATTTATTTTAAATTTGCTAGTTTCAAGTGACTGACTAAAGAAGATGCAATTTTGTAATCAACATTTGTGAGTTGTCAGTTGTTAATTTTAGATTTGGGTTCCAGATAACTGTTGGATCAGCTGCAGAACTCACTGGCTCGGCTGCAGGTCCTCGATGGCGATCAGCACTCCTTTCTCATGGAGGCGAGAGGCGGTGTATTTCTGGGAAACCTGCTTACTCTTCTTGGTCTTGGTGTCACCTGGTTTCTTTGACAATCTAAACAGAGAGAGTCAATTTTTCAAAACGCCATCAATCTGACAACAAAATAGTCTTCCAACTCAGCATTTTAACCCGGAATACTTCACTTATTTCTCATGGTAATGTGAGTAATTCTCTACAACAGTCATTCTCCCTTGGACATCTTTCATACAAAGGCTGTGCATAGTGAGCATATAGGGAGGTCCAGCTCTGTGATCAAATAAACACTCCAGGACAAAATATAGAACCACCTCCAAAACATGGAAATATGGCAAGTTCTGGAAAACTTTCAGAGCAGTATTGAAGTATAAATGATAGGTGTGTTACACATTTATCTCCACTCACTTGCCCTTGCTGGCCAGGTTGTCCATGCACGTCTTGATATACTGATTATAATAATCAACCTGCACATTGTAAAACTTGGTCTTAGAATTCAGGGCAGCATTGGTCTGCTGAAGTTTCACCAGCTCAGCTTTCCTCCGCTGACGATACCGTCTCTGATTTCTGATGTCCTGCAGCACATGCATGAACACACGTCATATTACAGACACACAGATAGAGGGAAAGAGAGCAGAGGTCGTGGCTGCAGCCACAGATGGTCAGTGTGAGAGCTATATTCATACCTTGGATATGTCGTTGATGAGGTCCTGATAGCGGCTCTCCGGGTGAACCTTCCCCAGCTCTGCCAACCTCTGCAGATTGCTCTTGATCTTGTCCTTCTTCCCCTGCAGCGTCAGGCTGTCATCCACCACCGGTTTGACCTGCTTCATCTTCTCTGGAGTCTTGGCATCTCGGATGGCTCTCCTCTGCATGGCACGCTGGTACTCTGCTTCCTGTAAACAAAAACACCTCATAGGTTCAAGCTGAGCATAAACCTATATAAAGCATGATACATCTTTTGAGGTCATGAAGACTTTTTTTTTTTTTTTTTAATTCTGACAGTTCACCCTTCCACTGCCTTCACTAGAAGTGGCTCTGAAACTGCACGGCTTTAACCTTCTTAATTCTCCTCAGTGAGCTTCACATTATTTGTTGAGGGAGCCAACCAGTGTCTGACCTGCTCTGGGCTGGCTGATGTCTCCAGAATCTCAGTCAGAGTTTCTCCAGTCTGGAACCGGATCACATCCACAATGAGCCTCTTGGTGCTGGAAGGAGACAGAAACATGTACAACTTCATGAAAAAGGATTTAGTTTAGGTATTGAGGCAGAGTAATTACAGAACATACACTTTTATCCTTTATTAAATGTACATACACACATATACGTACATTTAATGCAGGAGTGATGTATATTAGATGAAATGAAGATGACCACAAAAAACATGAAACAGCTTTGGTTCATACTCTGCAATCAAATACAAGTAAATGTCAGAACCACTGCAGGTTTTTTTAATTTGCATTTTCCAATTATGTGAGGGAATATATATATATATATATATATATACATACACATACACTGAGGTAAATAAGTATTTGATCCACTGTCAATTTTGCAAGTTTTGTCCACCTACAAAGAATGGAGACGTCTGTAATTTTTATTGTAGGCACATTTCAACTGTGTTCGACAGAATAACCCCCCCCCCCCCCCAAAAAAACACTAATTTCATTCATGTAATCTTTGTGACTGTGGTCCCAGCTCTCTTCAGGTCACTGAACAGGTCTTTCCGTGTAGTTCTGGGCTTTCTCAGAATCATTCTTACTTACCCCACAAGGCAAAATCTTGCATAGAGCCCCAGACCGAGGAAGATTGACTGTCATCTTGTGTTTCTTCCATTTTCTAATAATTACACCAACAGTTGTTGCCTTCTCACCAAGCTGCTTGGCGATTTTCCTTTGGCCCACCCCAGCCTTGTGCAGGTCTACAGTTTTGTCCATGGTGTCCTTAGCCAGCTCTTCAGTCTTGGTCATGGCGGATAGGTTGGAGTGTGATTGACTGTGTGTGTGTGGACAGGTGTCATATATATATATATATATATATATATATATATATATATGAATGCTGGATTTCAGGCGAGTTTGCGTTGATCTGAAAGCATGTCATATTCCTTACTGTTCATGCGCCAGGACATGAAATACCTCTGTTATGCACGTTGCGCCTCCTCACTGTGAGAGAGCAAGCAGGCAAGTGAATGATCTTTTTCTTAAAGACTGTCCTTTCAAAGGCTTGGCCAATCAGAAGGCCAGAATAAATGACAGCTGCAGGATAAATAAAAACAAATAGAGGGCAAAATGGCAAACAAGCATGCAGACAGCGGGAATTCGGCCTGATCTCTGCTCAAAGTTTTGAACATTTTTCTGACGAACCCAGTGGACAACAGCTGACAAAGAACTAATTTTGTAGATGGAAAAAGGAAGGACTTAGACAAAAACAAACACAAATGTACAGTATCTGTTCTTCATACGTTTCCTCAGTCAGTCACAGTGTCACTGGGGCTTTAAGCTACAACATCTCTTACTTGAGCAAGAGGGTCCTTGCGTCCACCTCTGCATTGGCCTCATCGGGGACATCAAATTTATTGGTGAGTGTCAATGAAACCTCAGTTTTCCCCATCAGCTCTTTGTTGGGGTCATCAGGAGGGAGAGGATTTTCACCTGAGCATGACAAGAGATACGCAAGTCAAAACAAACAAGGAGCTCAAATTGTTCTCATAAATTACTGTTTTACATGTTCTTCTGTAATATAACATGGTGTTCAAAAAATAAATTACAGATTCATCGTCATTGGGTTGGGCCATTTTGTTCTGGCAATGTCAGTGGACGGTGCGTTCTGGGATCACCTGGGGGCAAACAACAACGGCAACGCCAGACTTCACTCAGTTCACTATGGAACGGTGACCACATGAATTTCCTACTTGTGGATAATAAAGACTACCTTGACAACAAATAATCCTTAAGAGAACGCAATGTCCCCATCCAGTTTTAGCAATATGGGTCACTACTGTGATTAATAGGTTCTCTCACCAGATGATGATCCAATCAGTGGTAACGTTTTTAAACACAGACCTAGAAACTAGAATAATTTCTGGCATCATATCCTCATAGAGAGATCTGAGGTGCAGTTGTGAGCATAGTCTCTGATGAAGGTAAAACTTCACAATGGCGCTAGCAAAGGAAGCTAACATGTAAGGTGGCTAATCCAGGTGCAACTTTCTATGGATGGCTGTATTCCTTCATGTACTGCTGATAGGGCAAGCACAGCTCATGAACCCCTTTGGCACGCTCACCTAAAACACTTTAGGTGCAACTCTAGATGGGGACATTGCATTCTCTTAAGTTGTTCCACTGTGAAATGAGTGAAGTTTGGAGTTGCCATTGTTTGCCCCAAGGCAATCCCAGCATGCACAATGTACTGACACTGCCAGAACCAGATGGCACCAACCCTTATAAAGGACTATGGGGGATTAATGAAGGAAAAAAAAAAACTCCAAGATGTTTACTCTAACTATATTTGACATATTAAAAAAGGTTCCCTTGCTGGTCAATAGCCATGTGGTCCTGCTGCCATGTTCTATACCAAGAACATGGAAGGATTTTGGATCTTTAATATAATTCCTTTTACAGCATGAAGTAGCAGAAAAATTACACAAAATCACCATAAACGTAAACAACAAATAAATGCAAAACAAGTGCATCCCTTCACTCACCTATGAGGGACTCTACAGTGGGAACATCTCCTAGATCATCCAGTAGCTCATGGATGGGATCATTGTGCTCTGGAGCGATGGCATCCTGATGGTCAAGCAGCAGCTGACAGGGAAGAAGTAATCAATGTCAACAAGATTTGTTCAATATCAACAGGATCAGATGACTGGTGAAAGAGACGCAATTCCAAGAACTCTGCCCAAACGTTGGCTGTTCTATTCAAGTGGGAAGCACCTGCTGCAACTGGTGTACGGCTGATGATAAAAATCCCAAGTGAAGAGAAGATTGAAAGACTTGCACAACCCTTTAGTGAACCCTGAGCCGGGTGTAAAATAAACTGTCAATCTGTTCAACAAAATAGTTCAACATAGGGTTTCTCTTACAATTTCCTCTTTCATGAAGAGCAAATAGCTCTCGTAGTGGATAAATAGCTGGTCTAACGGAGCTGGGTCTGAACCTCGTTTACACTACTTGTCTGCATCCTTGGACAAAACACTTAATGTGCATTATCTCAGTCCATCAAACTGTAAAAATGGACCGTGGCTGGGGAAGTAAATGTTAGGCATTGTTGTAAAGCACTTTCAGCATCTGCTAGATGGAAAAGTATTACAGAAATGTAGTCCTTCTTCCTCTTGAGTCATTAAAATTTATTCATCCAGAGAACTGTTAGGCGTGCACTCCCTGATAATTCAATTCACTTCCATTTATTCATGTCGTGCCTCAAGGCACTTCACATAGGTAACAGTCTAACCTTACCAACCCTGACATATGAAAAGCATTCTGAGGGTTCTTTAAGAGCAATGACAGAACCACATAAGTGGCATCTTTGTCCTTCATGTAAAAGACACATGGTTTTGGACAGAGCCTAGATGGTTTAAGAGTGCATGTAAAAAATGGTGTTACCAACCCTGCTATGTGTACCTGCTTCAACCACAGAGGATTAGTTAAGCCTGGTGTTTCTGGGCTTGAGTGTCCGAGCTCACATTACTTATTTAATCAGCAGTAGTTGGATCATGGAGAATCAGAAACCATCCACACCAGGTGATTTTTCAGGAACACAGTTGGTGACCTCTGATGTCAAAGACACCATCTGGAACAGGAACAGCCTTCCCTCAAATGCTAGGGGCTGACTAAATTCTCTGCCAGATTCTCTGAGGTTCTTTCATTGCACCCCATAGAGGAGCACACCCCATGAGCCTCTGGAGATGAGAAGACTAACTCAATAGAAGCTTCTGTTGAACAGACTGACCTTGACTGATTTACAATAGACTTTCTCCATGTAAGGGTATATGTTATGGATAATAAATACATCATCTTCCTTCGTTTTGTAAAACTAAAGAAATAATTTGGACTTGTGGAAAAACATCTTGAAAGCCAATAAGTAGTCTAAGCTATGAGATATTTCAAGGAAAAGTTGTTCAACCAGTCCAGATCTCAGAAATTCATCTTCCAGGTTTGTTTTCATGTTCAACAACATCGCTTTTCCTACTCCAATCCACTTTGTCCTTAAACTGCATATGCAGATAATGTCACATATAAAATACAGTTTTCTGGTATGATGCTAGAATGCAAGAAAAATGTTTCTTCACGTTTTGCTACCAAGTAGCATACTGTTAATATGCAGAACATTAGCTATTGCTATACAATATGATAATTCATGTTTCCTATGGTAAATAAACTAGACCTCATACTGTTTGTTCACCATAACCATCATCAGCTTCATACCTGGCTATGCTCTGATCACCACCAGCAAACGCTCATGAACATATTAACCCTCTACCCTTCTTTTGTGTTTACTCACAGGAAGCAGCGTCTCTCTTCATTGCTAGCGAAAGTGAAGTCTGAATTTGTTAAAGGTTGAATACATTAAAAAAAGGACGAGGACTGGGTGAGTCTTTCTGAAGTCTATGGGATAAGTGTGGTTTGGGACTTCCATAATTACAATTTTTTTTAAATGCTGGTTAAGTGAAGGTGATGAAATTTAAACCATTTGGTTGTGTTGAGCTCTGTAGGCCACTGCAGAAACCAGAGTGACTTGAGAAAGAACGACTGACGTGGGCAGTGTTTGAACTCACTGTGTGAGTGTTGATAATCTCTCCAATAGAGATGTAGATGACAGGTTTGGTGACTGTGACCAAGTCAGAGTACTGATCCACGTTGAACTTATCTTCAAGTGAGGGAACGTCACATGCTGCCAGGAAGAAACGCCTGTCATGCAAAATGGATACATAAAATTAGAGCAACAGAAAAAAAAAGGAAGCAGCAAAGAATCTAACATTATGTTCCGGTGAACAAGGTTCGATTTAGGGTTTGGAAATTTGAAAACCCTGTGGATTTGGGTAAAAATAAATGAATAGATAAAATTGGAATTTCCTTATTCGAAGAAGTCCCCCTTCAGTCAACTGATTTTGATGTTCAAATGCAATGCACAATCAAATACAACCTATTTTTAAACTTTCCTGCATGGTATGCACAGCTTATTACTATTATTTTCCACTTCTAATTTTTATACTAAGCTGCTGCAATGTCTTGGTATGTTAGGATGCTGTGGCAGCTTTTCTAAAAAGTTGCAATGCAAAAGTGAGTTTTTTTTTTTTTTTGCAACAAAAGTATAGGAACAAATGATCATTGCAAAAATACAACCCCTGGCAAAAATTATGGAATCACCGGCCTCAGAGGATGTTCATTCAGTTGTTTAATTTTGTAGAAAAAAAGCAGATCACAGACATGACACAAAACTAAAGTCATTTCAAATGGCAACTTTCTGGCTTTAAGAAACACTATAAGAAATCAAGAAAAAAAAGATTGTGGCAGTCAGTAACGGTTACTTTTTTAGACCAAGCAGAGGAAAAAAATATGGAATCACTCAATTCTGAGGAAAAAATTATGGAATCACCCTGTAAATTTTCATCCCCAAAACTAACACCTGCATCAAATCACATCTGCTCGTTAGTCTGCATCTAAAAAGGAGTGAACACACCTTGGAGAACTGTTGCACCAAGTGGACTGACATGAATCATGGCTCCAACACAAGAGATGTCAATTGAAACAAAGGAGAGGATTATCAAACTCTTAAAACAGAGTAAATCATCACGCAATGTTGCAAAAGATGTTGGTTGTTCACAGTCAGCTGTGTCTAAACTCTGGACCAAATACAAACAACATGGGAAGGTTGTTAAAGGCAAACATACTGGTAGACCAAGGAAGACATCAAAGCGTCAAGACAGAAAACTTAAAGCAATATGTCTCAAAAATCGAAAAATGTACAACAAAACAAATGAGGAATGAATGGGAGGAAACTGGAGTCAACGTCTGTGACCGAACTGTAAGAAACCGCCTAAAGGAAATGGGATTTACATACAGAAAAGCTAAACAAAAGGCATCATTAACACCTAAACAGAAAAAAAAACAAGGTTACAATGGGCTAAGGAAAAGCAATTGTGGACTGTGGATGACTGGATGAAAGTCATATTCAGTGATGAATCTCAAATCTGCATTGGGCAAGGTGATGATGCTGGAACTTTTGTTTGGTGCCTTTCCAATGAGATTTATAAAGATGACTGCCTGAAGAGAACATGTAAATTTCCACACTCGATGATATGGGGCTGCATGTCAGGTAAAGGCACTGGGGAGATGGCTGTCATTACATCATCAATAAATGCACAAGTTTATGTTGATATTTTGGACAATTGAAAGGATGTTTGGGGATGATGAAATCATTTTTCAAGATGATAATGCATCTTGCCAAAGAGCAAAAACTGCAAAAACATTCCTTGCAAAAAGACACATAGGGTCAATGTCATGGCATAGGGTCAGTGTCAATGAGCAGATCTGATTTGATGCAGGTGTTAATTTGGGGGATGAAAATTTACAGGGTGATTCCATAATTTTTTCCTCAGAATTGAGTAATTCCATATTTTTTTCCTCTGCTTGGTCTAATAAAGTAACCGTTACTGACTGCCACAATCTTTTTTTCTTGATTTCTTATAGTGTTTCTTAAAGCCAGAAAGTTGCCATTTGAAATGACTTTAGTTTTGTGTCATGTCTGTGATCTACTTTTTTTCTACAAAATTAAACAATTGAATGAACATCCTCTGAGGCCGGTGATTCCATAATTTTTGCCAGGGGTTGTAGTTGCAATCATTATTATTAAGGGTCAACTGCCTGATTGTGGTGATATTAAACATTTTTAGTTATTGGTAGCTGTTATTTTTAAAGCACATTAACTGGTTAAACATAAAAATGGGGGAAAAATGCCATTCCCCTTTGTCTTCAGATAACTGTAGTGTAACTGTAGTGTGTGTAGTGAGTGTATTTATTCGAGGTCGTTTACTTTCCCATATGAATCTTGACATGCACTTATTCCATTTAGAGAATTGATCTTTTGTTATAATAAGCATACATAAGAACACATAACAGATGTGGCAAGATGTTCATTTTTAACCACATTTATCCTGTCATTTTATCCCAGTGGATAAGTGAACAATCTGTCAACATCTTCTCTTATGTTCTGTCAATATAGCCATAGTTACTTTTATATAGTTTGAAAAGGACTTTATAGTTTTGCTTATACCCAAATATTTAATTGATTTTGCATCCCAGTTTGTTTTCCATTCCCTAAATTTTTCTGTGAAGGCTCTCAGTTGTCCAGGTGGTTTCCATAGTAGAGAAGCTTAAATCTGCGTGGTCTGCGGTTGTGAGACTGGTTGGATGTACTGCCAAATTCTCTGAAACACCTTTGGAGACGGCTTATGGTAGAGAAATGAACATTCAATACACGATCAACAGCTCTGGTTGACATTCCTGCTGTCAGCATGCCAATTGCACGCTTCCTCAAATCTTGCGACATCTGTGGCATTGTGCTGTGTGATAAAACCACCTTTCAGAGTGGCCTTTTATTATGGACAGTCTAAGGCACACCTGTGCACTAATCATGGTGTCTAATCAGCATCTTGATATGGCACACCTGTGAGGTGGGATGGATTATCTCAGCAAAGGAGAAGTGCTCACTATCACAGATTTAGACTGGTTTGTGAACAATATTTGAGGGAAATGGTGATATTGTGTATGTGGAAAAAGTTTTAGATCTTTGAGTTCATCTCATACAAAATGGGAGCAAAACCAAAAGTGTTGCGTTTATATTTTTGTTGAGTGTACTTTAAGGAATTCGCTGCATTATTTAAGTAGATCATAGTATCATCTGCAAAAGAAAAAGAAGAAAAAAAAAAAACTTATTACAGGAGCAACTAGGGGATTAAGGACCTTGCCCAAGGGCCCTGATGCTGGGCAGACACTGTACAATATATTCAATCAGCTCAAGCTCAAACTGTACGACAAAACCACAGGGTGTAAAAGTTCAGAGCACACGATTTATGTTCTCACACTATACGGCCTGATGCTTTGATGCAATCCGACTACTCACATTGTATGTTCAAAGACCACACGTCGGACTCGTGTTTCTGGAAGCAAACCATAAACAGAAGCTGCTCTCTCGCAAAGAGATGATCACTGTTTATGATCTCTCCAATTCGGCATCGGCGCTTCCACATGCGCAGCGCGAGAGGTTGGGGTAAATCGGTTCGTAGATGCATGTAGCGCTGCGTCAACAGGTTTGATATTCATCCGACCATACGACTGCCAATGGGGAGGTGGTCATGAGAGGTTAAATGCACTCGTACAGTGTACACCCAGCTTTAGTGATTTTCTGGTCAGGCTGGCATTTGAACCAAGGATCCTGTGGCCTCAAGCCTAACGCTTAACCACTAGACCACCATCACTTCCCCTATATTGAATCAAAATTTTTCCAAAGTTAAATATAGAAATTCTCAATTGACTATCAAATGCTTTTTCTGCATCTAAATTAATTAAAGCCACTGGTATGTAATCTTTCAGTATTTTATATATGATACGCAATGTTTTACTTATGTTGGCTTGTGTTTGTACAAACCCACTTTGATCCTTGCCTTTCAAGTCTGGTATAAATGTTTGTAGTTTATTTGTTATAACTGAGGTGTATATTTTCTAATCGACATTTAATATGGAATCAGTCTGTAGTTTTGACAATATTCTTTGTCTCTTAATGGTTTTGGGATTACAGTAATTATTGCTTCCTTCTTTGGGGGGGAATATGATTTTTTTTTTTTTTTTAACTCATAATCCAGTTAGTAGTAGTGTGTAATTGTAATAGTGGTATCAGTTCTTCACCAAACATGTTGTACCACTGAAGGGAAACCATCACTTTCAAGTTTTCCTATTGCTTTCTGAATTTCATCCATTATCATTATTTGTTCATTTAGTTTTTTTTGAGGGTAGGTCCAAGGAGTCGAAGAAAGTCTTAATATCATTCTGATCTGAAGATGGTGACTGAGTATAAAGTTCCTTGTAGCAGTCTAAAAAAATCTTTTCAATTTCTTTTGGTTCATATGTAAACTGGTTTGTTTTGAGGTTGTGTATTTTAGTGACTGTATTTCCTGCCCGTTTCTGTAAACCTCTCACCAACAGTTTCATTGCTTTGGGCCATGCTTCATAATAATTTTGTTTTAAATATCTTGTTTTCGCTTCTGCTTCATATTGGAGTAAAGTAATAATTTCCTTTCTCACCTTGTTCATTTGTTGTATTTTTGGATCAGTTTTTCCTTTTCTATTTGCCCTTTAATCTAAATTTACTGCATATTTCTGCAATTATAAACATCTGACCTGAACTTTTGGTAGGAGGCGCTGAGATACTCATTGATGGGATTGAGATGTGCATTGTCTCCCAGAAACATCTTATTGGAGGCAGCATGCTGGAGCATCTTGGCAACAGAGCCAAGGTTTCTTCGTTGCTCTGTGGTGAGTTGACCCCCCGCTGATACCTCAATGATGTCAAAGGCATCAGGTGCGACGATCGCTGGGTTCATATAACGGTAATACAACAGGTTTCCCACAATCTGAAAGCAAAAATGAAGTCGTTAAATAATTTGTAGGTATAAAACAGAGTTAATCTCGACATACAGGGTGAACACAAAAACACTCCTTGGTTTCAAATATGTACAGTAGTGTTCAGAATAATACTAGTGCTATGTGACTAAAAAGTTTAATCCAGGTTTTGAGTATATTTCTTACTGTTGCATGGGAAACAAGGTACCAGTAGATTCAGTAGATTCTCACAAATCCAACAAGACCAAGCATTCATGATACGCACACTCTTAAGACTATGAAATTGGACTATTAGTAAAAAAGTAGAAAAGGGGGTGTTCACAATAATAGTAGTGTGGCATTCAGTCACTGAGTTCGTCAATTTTGTGGAACAAACAGGTGTGAATCAGGTGTCCCCTATGTAAGGATGAAGCCAGCACCTGTTGAACATGCTTTTCTCTTTGAAAGCCTGAGGAAAATGGGATGTTCAAGACAGAAGAACAGCGTAGTTTGATTAAAAAGTTGATTGGAGAGGGGAAAACTTATATGCAGGTGCAAAAAGTATAGGCTGTTCATCTACAATGATCTCCAATGCTTTAAAATGAACAACAACAAAGAAAAAAAAAAACAGACGTGTGGAAGAAAACGGAAAACAACCATCAAAATGGATAGAAGAATAACCAGAATGGCAAAGGGTCACCCATTGATCAGCTCCAGGATGATCAAAGACAGTCTGGAGTTACCTGTAAGTGCTGTGACAGTTAGAAGACACCCGTGTGAAGCTAATTTATTTGCAAGAATCCCCTGCAAAGTCCCTCAAATAAAAGACGTGCAGAAGAGGTTACAATTTGCCAAAGAACACATCAACTGGCCTAAAGAGAAATGGAGGAATATTTTGTGGACTGATGAGAGTAAAATTGTTCTTTTTGGGTCCAAGGGCTGCAGACAGTTTGTGAGACGACCCCCAAACTCTGAATTCAAGCCACAGTTGACAGTGAAGACAGTGAAGCATGGTGGTGCAAGCATCATGATATGGGCATGTTTCTCCTACTATGGTGTTGGGCCTATATATCGCATACCAGGTATCATGGATCAGTTTGGATATGTCAAAATACTTGAAGAGGTCATGTTGCCTTATGCTGAAGAGGACATGCCCTTGAAATGGGTGTTTCAACAAGACAATGACCCCAAGCACACTAGTAAACGAGCAAAATCTTGGTTTCAAACCAATAAAATTAATGCCTGCTAAAAAAGCAGTATGAACATAATAGTTTTGAGTTTGTAGCATCAACATTAACAGCAGATGCTACTATTATTGTGAACACCCTCTTTTCTACTTTTTTCTTACTAATAGCCCAATTTCATAGCCTCAAGAGTGTGCATATCATGAATACTTGGTCTTGTTGGATTTGTGAGAATCTACTGAATCTACTGGTACCTTGTTTCCCATGTAACAATAAGAAATATACTCAAAACCTGGATTAATCTTTTTAGTCACATAGCACTGCTATAATTCCGAACACTACTGCATAATATCAAAAGTCACATGAATAATTTTACAATTTTGGGATCAACAGTTGCAGAAACTCATCAAGTTTTTTGCAGATTATTATTCTTCAGAATTGTAAAATTATTCATGTGATTTTTGATATTGTAAATAGAATAGAATAATTCTTTATTGTCCACCGATGTGGAAAATTGTCTTTGGCTCACCAGCACAAAAAAGACAAAAAAAAAAACAGTCATAAAACATTCATACAAACACACGAATAAAACAAAAATAAGATACATAAAATACATAGAAGTAAAAGAAGAAATATTTGAAACCATGGAGTGTTTTTGTGTTCACCCTGTACATCCATGTTTCATATGTCCTACAGATCTCAGTGTTCGGTGCATTTAAAGAATTAGTTACCTATAAAACATTTTTACTTAACACTGAAACCATCCACAGCTAAACCATCACAATTTAGAGCTTTGATATGGACAAACTCTTCCATCAAAACCAAATTAGGACCATTTCACCTGTGAGTAACAACACTTTCATAACTATACTTTGTTTGATTGATTCAGAACCACAATCTGAATGCATGTACACACATCCTCACATGAAAAAACACAAACTATCAGAAAAACGGACCACAGTCCCACCGAAACACACCAAACAGGGTTGGTGTGCAAGCATGTGAAAGGACAGCACCCTGGTGGTTTGAGAAGCCTAGACACACATACAGATGTCCTACTGTCCTCCACACTGTTAAGTGGAACTCTATCACTGCAATGGACTGGCTTATAAATGAGTACGAGTCTAACATTTGTATATATATTTGGACCTTGACGAAGAGATCTAATGATTTTTCTGTCTGACGGAGATACCTCTCTAACTTCAAGACCATCATTTAATACTGAACAAACCAAATCATGATTCAATTTTGTCCTCTGACAGATCGGCTGTTTGGGTTGAGGCAGCTTTCACTCCTTTTAGAATCCATTTAAGTCTGAACCAGTGGCATAAAAACACATCATACCTTGAGCAGCTCATCCTCTGTAGCATCAGGAAACTTTTCATGCAGGGTGTCTTTCAGTACTTTAGAGATGATCCGCATCCCATACCTGACACAGAATGTGACATGTGGAAAGATTGAGACAGAAATGTTCAAATTCTTGGTCTGAAAACAGCTCGGTACAAAAATGTGATATATGCAAACAGTGAATATTTCAGCGAGAAACCCACGGAATTTTATCCACAGAGACGATTATAGCAGACAGGAATTTGTCAGTGACCGTCTTCATGTTTTTGATTGATGCTTCCAGTCTCGTCCTCACTTCCTCGTGGGCCATAGCCTGCTCAGGAGTTACGTCATAAGGCAGCTTACTGTTGGCAACAACAGTGGAGAACGCATGTGGATAATCATATTGCCACCTCCTGTAAAAACACAATAAAATAAGTTATCTGAAGCTCACCTGGCTTCTCCAGTCTGTGTCTCCATCTGGTTGACCCAGCTCTTATAGATGTCCACGGGGTCGGTCTTGATATTTAGCGTCTTATCGTCCATGATCTCTTTGACAACTGGTGCCAGGATTTGCCGTAATGCATTCTGGCCTCGTGCACCACGATGGAAACTAACTACCATCTTGATAACCGTTGGGTTTCCTGTGACAACCTCCTTCATCTGGTCCACCTTCGACCTGCCCACAGTTTAGGACTGTACTCACGACCACATAAACAGGTGCAGAATAACTTAATTGTGAAGTAAATTGGGTATCGTTCTTACTTTATCTCCTCCTGAAGGGCAGTTTTGAAGAGTTTGAGGAGCAGGTACTCCTCTCGCTGATTAGAGGCGTAGTTATACAGGGTGAAGATCACAGAATCCATGAACTTTGTGGATTTATTCTGTGGCATCTGGAAGATAAGCTTGGCAAGATATGTGGGGTTGGTCTAAAAGGAAGAAGGAAAAAAGTGTTGTTAAAATGATCTGTCTTGTGATCAACACAACCAAGAGTCATAACAGGTTTTCTATTCAAAAATCATGTTTCTAAGGAGATCCCAATTAAAAAAAATAAATCAGCACGAGAAAACTCACATGATTATATAATACCGTACACATTACCCCATACAGGACCCAGCTGAAAACTATAACGTGCAATCTTCATAATAGTGTTAACAGTAGTGTTGCCACAGTTACTTTTAAAAGTTACTTTATTAGTTACATGATTTACTTTATCCAGTTACTTTATTAGCGTCTGCCAACAACTTTTAACTAATAAGATAAGTAATCTAACTTGGTTACTCTTAAGTTTGAGTAATCACCAAAGTCACTAATCAGCATTAGGGCTCTCCACTTGGTTCAAAATGCTGCAGCCAAGAGTTTTGACACAAAGCAGAACGTTTGACCACATTACACGCATTCTGGCATCCCTTCACTGGCTTCCTGTCCCAGTGAGATCAGATTTTAAGGTTCTGCTACTAGCCTATAAAATTATTCATGGACTGGCACCTCCCTACCTAGCTGACCTAATTAAACCTTACGTACCGGCCCGGGCTTTACGTTCTCAGGGTGCAGGACTACTTTGTGTCCCTAGGGTGAATAAGACGTCTGCGGGTCACAGAGCTTTCTCTTATCGTGCCCCTGTTTTGTGGAATGGTCTCCCTGTGTCAATAAAACAATCAGATTCTATAGAGACTTTCAAGTCCAGACTTAAGACGCACTTCTTTTCCCTTTCATATGGCTAGCATACTGGTACAGTTTTGTTTTAAGCTTTTTACTCTTTTTACTACGCTTTTTACTAATTCATGTTATTAGTAATTGGAGCGGGCTGCGGCCTCAACTTTACCTAAATTCTGGATCTTTTAGTGAAGCTTAGGGCTAGCGGCCGGCGATCACTTTAGTATTTCTTCTGTTCTTCTTGTTGATTAATGCTGACAAATTATACAGTATTTTTTGTCTTTCTGATGCCTGATTCTGTTTTCTCTCTGTTTAAGGTGCAGCTCCATCCAGAGATGGGAGTTGTATTTGTATTGGCGACCCTCCTGTCCTGTGCACCAACAGCAATTCTTGTATATTCGTCCGTAAATTGTTCTGTGAATTGTTCTGTAATTTATGTTTGTAGCATGGCCCAAGCAGAGGGTCCCCCTTTGAGTCTGGTCTGCTTGAGGTTTCTTCCTCAGAGGGAGTTTTTCCTTACCACTGTTGCTCTGGGGGTTGGTAAGGTTGGACCTTATCTGTGTGAAGCGCCTTGAGGCAACTCTGTTGTGATTTGGCGCTATATAAAGGAAAATAAACTGAAATTAAATTGAATTGAGGAAAGTAACTCTGTTACTTTTCTGAGTAGTAAATCTTGAAAATAACCAAGTTAGATTACTAGTTACTTTATCAGTTACATTCAGCAGCTGCCAACAAGTTGTCCATAGCTGCTAATGAAGTAACTGTAAAATGTAACTGTTAAAAGTAAACAAAGTAACTTTTCAAAGTAACTGTGGCAACACTGGTTAAGTTACATTAAACACTTTCTGTATTTCTTCAGACTGTTATCTAACAGCATTTCTTTTTGAACAGTGCCTACAAAACCTTTGCCTGTTTCTTCACCTGTCACAGCTTAACGTGTGAGAGTGGCAGCCACACTCCACGACGGAACATGTGATGTGCGGCCATAGAAAAGCTAACATTTTTGAACTTTTGCAGCACGAACAGGAACAAACTGGATTATGGACTATGCCAGTATATCAATGGTGAGTGCCAAATTCTAGAACATTTACTGAAAAAACACTTTAATGCACAAGGTTTAGCTTAATTCTTTTCCTGTTACTACAAAGTGTTTGGTGCCCATTTCTCCATACAATGTCAAGTTGCACCTGGAAATGCATCTGGCATAAAACTTGCACCAAATCAACATGCAGAGCCACCTCAGCTCTGCTGTGGTGACCCAGACTAAAAACAAGCCGAAGGGACCTGCTTACATAAAACTGTTTGGTAAGCAGTCAGTCATTCTACCTCCTCCAATAGAGAAATCGGGATGTTTGATCAGCCTAATGGGAAAGAACTGAGACAGATATGTTCTCATGGTACCTGTAAGAGGTAGAAGAGGTACTGGTAAGCTTCCAGTTTCACCCTCTTCTCTTTGCTGAGTGCCTTCAGGCCTCCTTTCTGCTTGTTCATCATCATCAGGTTTGACAGCTGTCCTTTGTTCTTCTTAGTTAGTTTCTTACTATGGGACACCACCTCCTGTAAGGTGATCTTGTTCTTCACCAGCAGGCCGATCTTGATGTCCATCAGGTTCAGATCATTCTCCAGCTGTTGATTGGAGCGAATGTTGGTAACAACCTCCTCACGGAGCCGCATCAGTTCCAGCTCCTCCTGGAAGTCCTGGTCACTGTGGTCCAACAGGTGAACAAACTTCCTCACCACTGCCATTGGTGGATCTTCAGCATTGACTTTAAAGGAAGCCCAAAGTTTAAAGTGAAAATGTGACAATATCACAGGTGTTTAACAATTAATCTATGTTGAGAACGTCTGACTCACTCAGTGTTTTGTAGTCATCTCTGGCCTTGTTGGCTCTAATGAATGCCTGAATCTTCACCACATCATCGATCTGTATCATCAAATAGCAAGAACATAGCTCAATAGTCCACATTATAGACTATAATACAATCATTGAGTGCAACTCAATGGGGAAGTGACTTTACACATTTCAGAGTGTGCTACATGTGCCACCCTTTACGCTTAAACCTGAAAGGACCAGGAATGCATTTAAACAAATGTGTCCAGGGAGATTCATGAACAGTCAACATGCTGTATAATTACAGGGATTAAAGGAAAAACAAAAAAATACGACTCAAATTATTTTCATGAACAAATCAAGCTGTTCACCATCTATCTTTTTACAGAAATCCTTTTGTGATTGCGTCTTTGGGCCCCTTCCCACATAACACGATTGAGGCAGAATGGCACCCGAAGGAGGCGTCAAATGCCACTTGTGAAAAATCAGAGCCACCTCAAGCGCCTCGTACAGCTGTCACAACAACCAATCACACACACCAGTGGCCGAAAGACTGCGAGTGCCGGGTGAGTGCCCATTCGACCTCTCTCTTGGCAGGTGTCAGCAAAATGTCCAGGTGTCGCACACAAACATCTAACACTGCTTGCTGGACAATTAAAAAAGGCGGGGCTATTCGCGCACCCAGCACAAGAGTAGAGAGCAGGCGACCACATTCGACCTGTCTGTGAAAATTGTCTAAGTGCTCCACAAGTGTGGCGTAACCTAGCAACACACGTAGGCGTTTCCCCCCCCCTCCACACACACACACACACACACACACACACACCATGAATCCAACATTGTCAGCTGTGGCTGAGGGCCCCGGAGTCCGGTCGCAGCTGACCGCTGTGTTCTGCAACTCGGTTGGTCGAGCAGGCTGATGTCACTTCCACCACGTAAAATGTAGTTTACATGTAGTTGACATTTACAGACAGAAAGAGTGGAAATTAAATATAACAAATAAGGATAAAATGCGTGAACTCATTCATTTTTGGTTCGCAGATTTTCTTCCGGTTTCTGTCTTTCGTGTTATGTGTAAAGGGGCCATTAGACTTTAAGGTAAAACAAGGTGGAGGAAATATAAAAAACAAAAATGCAAATTGTTGTCCTGCTAAACAGCCATCAAACTTTAGAAGGACTTTAACCTACATATTAGTTAAATACTTGAGGGTAAACACATTTTAAGGGGACAGGTTTTCTACAGCTTTTACTTCATTCAGTACTAATTAAAATCCCAGGCCTGAAGCCAGGATCTGAAATGGGGGGTCTTTTTTGATGAAAGTCGACCTTTGTCGGCAGGGGTTTTTGATGTCCAGCGATGCATTCTGGAGGGTTATTTTTATGACTATTTTCTCACCCTGATCCCCCTCAGTTCAGCTGTACTGCTTAATGTGTGTTGTATTTTCTTTGCACATATTCCTTGCCTTCAACCAAAACTGATATCACAACCTACAGTGGGGCAAAAAATATTTAGTCAGTCCCTGATTCTGCAAGTTCTTCTACTTAGAAAGATGAGAGAGGTCTGTAATTTTCATCATAGGTACACTTCAGGTACTTCAACAACTTTACTTTGTGGGAGACAAAATTAGAAAAAAATTCCAGGAAATCACATTGTAGGCTTTTTAAAGAATTTATTTGTAAATTATGGTGCAAATTAAGTATGTGGTCACCCACAAACAAGCAAGATTTCTGGCTCTCACAGACCTGTAACAACTTCTTTAAGAAGCTCTGTCCTTCACCTGTTACCTGTATTAATGGCATCTGTTTGAACTCGTTATCTGTATAAAAGACACCTATCCACAGCCTCAAACAGTCAGACTCCAAACTCAACCATGGCCAAGACCAAAGAGCTGTCGAAGGACACCAGGAAGAAAATTGTAGATGTGCACCAGGCTGGGAAGAGTGAATCTACAATAGTCAAGCAGGCTGATGTGAATAAATCAACTGTAGGAGCAATTGTAAGAAAATGGAAGACATACAAGACCATTGATAATCTCCCTCGATCTGGGGCTCTACCCAAGATATCATCCTGTGGGGTCAAAATGATCATGAGAACGCCGAGAAAAAATCCCAGAACTACACGGAAGGACCTGATGAATGACCTGCAGAGAGCTGGGAGCAAAGTAAAAGACTACACATTACGCAGAGAGGGACTGCAGTACCAGGCGTGTCCCCCTGCTTAAGCCAGTACGTGTCCAGGCCCGTCTGAAGTTTGCCAGAGAGCATATGGATGATCCAGAAGAGGATTGGGAGAATATCATGTGGTCAGATGAAACCAAAATAGAACTTTTTAGTAAAAACTCAACTAGTCATGTTTGGAGGAAGACAAATGCTGAGTTGCATCCCAAGAACACCATACCTACTGTGAAGCAAGGGTGGAAACATCATGCTTTGGGGCTGTTTTTCTGCAAAGGGGACAGGACAACTGATCTGTGTTAAGGGAAGAATGAACGTGGCCATATATTGTGAGATTTTAAGACAAAACCTCCTTCCTTCAGTGAGAGCATTGAAGATGCAACGTGGCTGGGTCTTCCAGCATGACAATGATCCCAAACACACTGCTCGGGCAACAAAGGAGTGGCTCCGTAAAAAGCATTTCAAAGTCCTGGAGTGGCCAAGCCAGTCTCCAGACCTCAACCCCAAAGAAAATTTGTGGAGGGAGGTGAAAGTCTGTGTTGCCCAGCGACAGCCCCAAAACATCACTGCTCGAGAGGAAATCTGCATGGAGGAATGGGCCAAAATACCAGCGACATTGTGTGCAAACCTGACTTACAGGAAACGTTTGACCTCTGTCACTGCAACAAAGATTATGTTACAAAGTACTGAGTTGAACTTTTGTTATTGACCAAATACTTATTTTCCACCATAATTTACAAATAAATTCTTTAAAAATCCTACAATGTGATTTCCTGGAATTTTTCTTCTCATTTTGTACCTATGATGAAAATTACAGACCTCTCTCATCTTTCTAAGTAGGAGAACTTGCACAATCAGGGACTGAATAAATACTTTTTAACCTCACTATACATGTTTGTTTGATAGGATTACTAACCACGAGAGCCGTAATCATTTTCATATTTTTGCCTTCCCTCATCCTAACTGACATGATTTTAAACTAGAACCCCAAACAGACCCAGTAATGCCCGAGCTTAGACATTACATAAAAAAAGATATTGTTTCACATCCCACTTACGTTATGCAGAAAAGCTAATTTAACTAAACTTAATTTTATATGGCTCATCAATTAAACTTAGTCCAGAAATACAGTAAAATTTAGGCCCAGTGAAATACTGATTTAAAAATTTTAGATTATTATTATCATCATCATTATTACTACAAGTAGTAGTTGGTATGAAAAATGTCTTCTAAAGTGGGCATTTAATTAAGAGGTGTTGTGCCCCCAAAACCCCCATCTGTCTGGATGCACCCCAAGGTTTACAGTCTCTGAGCAGGAACAATAAAAAAAAAATAAATGTATGTATTTATGTGGAAAGCGTGACCTGACTGAGCGGTAAGAAGGTTTTATCAGATCATTTACATCATGCCGTCATCAGGAAGAGATTTTTGGTGTATTTTGAGGGGAAAAAAACAAACAAAAACTGCTTGTTGTTAACACGTTGTGGGTCGAGTTTTTAGTTTAACCACAGCAAGAACACTCAGACATTCAGAGCAGACTGAAAGAAAAAATATGTTTGTAAAACTCTGCCATTTGCTCGCTGTGCGCTGAGAGACATCTACACTCAAACACACCGCCCCTCCGCAGACAGGACACGACTTGCTGCCAGGAGAAAAAACAAAAACTAAACAGACACTCTAAAAATCGACTTTTGAAAGCGGTAAATTTTATATCTTCGTCCAACCTTGATTCTTCGAATGCTGCCTTTTGGCAACCCAACTGACATAACTCCATCATAACGACGGAGAACTTTAATCCCTGTAATTTTGACAAGATAGCAGGGGATTAAATTATTGTGAACACAGATTCTGTTAACATAAAATGGTCAACTGATGTTTTTGCTCTGTGAAATTGAACAAGCTTAGTTTACAGCCTGCAGCTCATTTTATATTCAGCCAAGTATCTTTAAATGCAGTATATTACTTACATGATCATTAAAGTACTTTAATCTGTCTTTATATTTCTTGCGAGCTTGGTACATCCGAATCATTGACTGGATCTGGAAGATGAAGACAACAATCCAAATATTAAATATTTAGAAAATTTAATGGTAATCAGAATATTTAGTTTAGTACACTGCATAGTAATGTTACCTTGACAGCATCTTCACTGTGGGCATTCAGATATTCCTTACGTTCATTAAAGTTCTTCTTCTGTTTGTAACCTTTCCAGTGGGCCTAAGTGAGTGGAGGATAGATTAAAACTCATTGAGCCTTTGAAGTAAAAAAAAA